>NW_018403741.1:350346-388132 GCF_002113885.1 Mizuhopecten yessoensis | reverse complement strand
TTTGTTTCTCGCTCGTCCTTACTTTTGTGACTGTTGTTTTGTTTCTCGCTCGTCCTTACTTTTGTGACTGTTGTTTTGTTTCTCGCTCGTCCTTACTTTTGTGACTGTTGTTTTGTTTCTCGCTCGTCCTTACTTTTGTGACTGTTGTTTTGTTTCTCGCTCGTCCTTACTTTTGTGACTGTTGTTTTGTTTCTCGCTCGTCCTTACTTTTGTGACTGTTGTTTTGTTTCTCGCTCGTCCTTACTTTTGTGACTGTTGTTTTGTTTCTCGCTCGTCCTAACTTTTGTGACTGTTGTTTTGTTAAAAGCTCGTCCTTACTTTTGTTGCTGTTGCTTTGTTTCTCGGTCGTCCTTACTTTTGTCCTTAATTGTGGCTTTTATTTTGTTTGTGTCTCATCCTTAGTTTTATGTGTTGCTCAGTCTTACTTTTGCACTTTCGCGACATATCATTTGACTATTAATGACCTTTCTAAAGTAATTTGCAGTTAGAAATTTCTCAAACAAATAAACATACAAGCTACATAAAGATTTTGTTTCGTTTGTTTTGGTAATGAACAGAACACAGCAATGAAAGTATCCCATATCTTCCACGCTTTACAATTGTTCCTTAATTCGGAAAATATCCTAACTGAGTAAGCATACTTTCTCATTCCTGTAGTAAACTCAGCGTTGTAAATATTTGCTTTGTATATATATTACTTTTTGATATACTTCAGCATTTAATTCTTTTTAAGATTCACAATCCTTGTACAAAAACTCAATTTTGAAAAAAAGTAATGCTAAAAAATATTCTTCTGGCCATGCCTGGTCCAAAACAAATTTTAGTTTGTTCTTTCGACAGGACAGAAAAAAATGTAAAAATGTATAACATATTTCTCTTGTCTTTATATCATCCGTTGCTATAAATGTCAGTCAAGTAAAATTCGTGTCTATTTTAGCACGGTCCAGTTAGCGTGGTTGATGCTCCCCTTGTTCTGTTGTTACATTAGCTGTCCTCCCATGATTACCCAGTACAGAGCATGTCCTCCACAAAACAACAGTCCTTGCTGCCAACCGCAATCAACCGTGCGAGTCCTCGACTATCAATCAGCTACTTACGAGGTGACAATCAAATTAAAGGCGATCTTTTTATCACCACTGGAAAGTTGATAAATGAAGTGAAATAATGCCTTCTATTACTTATGTATCGCAGTAAAGGGACATAAACAAGAACCAAATACACAATACACAACTGCTCATATCTGCAAATTAATATATATCTATTCTAAATAACACCTAAAACTGTTAAAATTCATATCAATTATCGTACTTTTGACATCACAAGTAGGATTACTTCATTTTAAGTCTGAGAAGTAAGATATTGAGATAAAAAGGAGATTGACGCTAAAAAAATAGTAGGTAAGCACTTAGGAAATAGTAGGTAAGCATTAAGGAAATAGTAGGTAAGCACTAAGGAAATAGTAGGTAAGCAATAAAGAAATAGTAGGTAAGCACTAAGGAAATAGTAGGTAAGCATTAAAGAAATAGTAGGTAAGCACTAAGGAAATAGTAGGTAAGCATTAAGGAGGTAGTAGGTAAGCACTAAGGAAATAGTAGGTAAGCACTAAGGAAATAGTAGGTAAGCACTAAGGAAATAGTAGGTAAGCATTAAGGAAGTAGTAGGTAAGCACTAAGGAAATAGTAGGTAAGCATTAAGGAAGTAGTAGGTAAGATTTAGGAAATAGTATATAAGCACAAAGGAAATAGTTGATAAGCACAAAGGAAGTATTAGGTAAGCATTAAGGAAGTAGTAGGTAAGCACTAAGGTAATAGTAGGTAAGCACTAAGGAAATAGTAGGTAAATATTAAGGAAATAGTAGGTAAGCACTTAGGAAATAGTAGGTAAGCATTAAAGAAATAGTAGATAAGCATTAAGGAAATAATAGATAAGCAAGAAGGAAATAGTAGATGAGCGCTAAGGAAATAGTAGATAAACACCATGGTAACAATCATGTAGACAAGACCCTAGATAATAGACACCTAAATGCTTTACTTTTATGTTTTTTTGATTCAAGGACTGTCAGTCAATTTATAATTATATCGGTGCAAATAAAAAGATTTGGTCAAAACCTTTTGATTTACTACACGTGTGGTATTGCTTAACTTCTGTTTTGTGGGTAGATGTTCAAGTAAAAAGTGATATACAAGCGTGCAAGTGTTTATCTGCACACCGTTTTCATACCAGAAAAAACAATGCATTGACGCCATACGATGCAGATGGCATGCTTTCTGCATCTGATTTTGGGAAAGCAGAATTTTAGTAATTTGTTCTCTAACTATATTCGTGTATTAGACCGGATTCTTGCTACAAATGTAAGATTATTCAAGATTTGGTACAGAATGTATGCCAGTTTAAGCAATAATGTAACAAATGATTAATTGATATATTTGCTACTTTATGCCTTTAGTATTAAATAAACATGAATACATACTAAGATAAAACACCTGAGTGTTTTTCATAACACCGTTTAACATGACCGAACAATCAAATTGATTATACCGATTTTGCCACAGCTGAATGGAGATGGGGATATGCTAACCTCTGTCGTGAATCCCGACCGCGGACAGTGTTGAATTTTAATACATGAATAAATGAATTATTTGAAACGGTATGTATTTTTACTTCTTCGTTGTTAACGAATAGCATTCGGTGATGAGGGTTCATAATTCGAAGGCAGGGCATTTAAGGATTTAGGGATTTTTTTTCTATAACTACTGACTTCGGACTAAAATAACATTAAACAAAATTGGATGCCATGTGTTTACATGGTGTGTCTGATGTTGGCTGTTATGGCTGTTAAATGATGGATATGTATCAATAGACGGCTATCGGCATTAAGTGGTCGGGATTTCAACAGGAATATGAAGTAAGGTAACGTTTGCAGTCCTTCCATGTGATTTAATCCAGGAATATTCCCAAGGTTAAAGCTTCAATATTTGTTAATAGATTTGTTGTTTTATGTGATATGGATACTTTGTCAAATAAATTATGTCAATGAAACTGTTAATCTGTTACAAAACGAGAGTGTATCACATAGACAGTTATAACTGTATTTGTGTTTACCTTATGTTATGGACTATTTGAGATGTAATTTCAACTAATAGAGTCATAAATATTTAAATTATATTTAATTGTATAATTAGATTTAATGAAAACGCATTGCATAAGTTTAGATGCGTTACGTTGTAGGTGTTCTTACATATTGTATACATATTCATTACATAAACGTATTCAATTCTTCGATACATATATCTCTGAAATCAATTTAAGAATTTCATCCAATAATTGGTTTTGATAACGGAACTCAAGCAACCAGTCAAATATATATTATATGAAGAACACTATTGTCTTTGTCATCAATCGCTGATCAATCATTAAACACTGAGGTAGACAGGTCTACCTGTACATCACTTGAGTTGACAGGTGTGTTCACGTGCTATTATCATTTGATTATAAACAGGCACAAAGGTTGCTTTGTCACGCTCGAGTGGTTTTCAATTGACCCTCGGTCATTTGCGGACACTCATCTCGTCCTAGACGTGAGATAGAATGCGAGTACTTGATAAGATATCCCCCTTTGTCTTTGGTTACAATGGCTGGACATGTCCTGGTCGACAGGACGGGAAATCGGCTGTCCAGTCGCCCACTGACCGGTGTCCGAAGCATGTGCATGTTTGACAGAAAAAGGCATATTGGTGTTATTTCCTATTCAAGGAAGCTTAATGCTGTCCAATTTCACCAACTCACAAAGAATTCAAATGAGGGCGTGACTTGGCGCATTGTTGACGAACTTAAAGTTCATTATTGTCATTAGTTGATGAAGACCTGGGATTGATTTCGGTTGAATGGTAAAATGAGAATATCTGTCAGCTTCAACCCCACGGGAACGCCAAAGTGGCCATATCGTACATTTTTGCCATCATTTTTTGTTTTCTTCCGTGTTTTTTTTTATTTGTTATGTTATTTTTATTGTTATTGTACATCCCCCTCCCCCTCCCCCCTCCCCCTCCCTCCATGCTATTTTTGGTGTTGTATTAAAATATTTTCTTGATTTCTTTTTTATCTCTTATTTATTCGTATTGTCATTTTAACGTCAATACCGCCAGAAAGAAATACCGATTACTTTCTTCGTTAACATTTGTCAAAAATATATTCGGATAAAAAAGATCTAACATTTGAACGCGGAAGAGTCATGCAATATGTTATTGTTTTGTTTTTGTGTTTATTTCGGTTTTTTAACGAATACAAATAGTTAACATACAATATCATTTTTAAAGGGTTTTTTTATTTAGTAAAAAAGTATGTTATAATATTGCATTTCACTTATTTCTCGATTTGTTGTCTCATAAGATGAAAATTTATAATGGACTGGTCAGTGAATAGCGCAAAAATTTTGACAAGTTCGTTCTACACAAGTTAAATTTACATTCGGCTCTCGTTAATTTCATCTTTCACAGTGAAGATAGTATGCATAGGAATAATGTACCATTTATTGCTGCCACGATAATTTTGTCCCGTATTTCGGAGGGCGAAGTAAGCGAAGGAAGGGAACGTTAACCAGGATTGGACATGCTTGAACAAACAGAGATAAGCTGGAGAGATAACAGATTGTTCAGTTGCATTACCCATTAGAAATTTATTCAAAATAATAGCACAAAAGAAAATAAACACGAATAGCATTATAACATACAAATAATAATAATAATAATCTGATCATATTTCATAACAATTTTAAAATTAGATTTATGACAATGTTCACAGTATCTGTTGATAAATAATTTTCACATACAGGTTTTCTAAGATGAGACCTATCACATACATATCATGATTTATCACGTGTTTAAAAAAGATTTTTTTTGTAATATATAAATCATGTAATGTTTGTTCAATTCAATTCAAAAATATTCTGAATATATTGTAATTCATTTTAATGTAATCAGAATTAATAATGTAATTTACTTATCTTAGTTCATTATATTACTGATAAATACAGTGCTAACTAGTATTTAAAAGAACGTTTATATATATTCATCTCTGACAAAACATATTTTAATAAGTTTGATATACTTTTCCAATACGATTAAATGAGGATTTATTTATTATAATTATTGGCTTTTAAGTTGAAGTTGATTCAACTCTAAAATTGTTATATCTTCGCTACTATTGACAGCAAAACCTCATTGACATTAAAGTATTGCATGCTGGACTTACGTTTAAAGCTCTCTTATATAAACAAGTGATTTTATTTACTATAAGTAGAACATTCTTAAGTTGTATAAATTTAAATATTCACATTAAATCGGAATTCTTTGCGACCAATCAGAGAAGGGGAAAATGT
This sequence comes from Mizuhopecten yessoensis, assembly GCF_002113885.1. Classification (NCBI taxonomy): domain Eukaryota; kingdom Metazoa; phylum Mollusca; class Bivalvia; order Pectinida; family Pectinidae; genus Mizuhopecten; species Mizuhopecten yessoensis. The sequence continues at coordinate 382,755 of NW_018403741.1, read as the reverse complement.
TCAATGTCTATCAATGCCCTCTCTGATAAATAATTTATGTCATTACCTTCGTGAATAATTCAAATGTTTATTTAATAATACCATTTCATTTGGTATTTGATATTTATAATTTGAAGAGTTTCCTATATAAATATCAATGAATAAACGTTGTAAATAAACAACATGTATTGTAAAAAAAGGCAACGTTTATTGTAAATAAACAACAGGTATTGTAAATCCTGTCTCCTCTTTTTCTGTACAACATGTCTTTTTTTACTGTGATTGGTTATGAAATCAGAATTCAAATAAAACACACATCTTGTCATTTGAAACAGAACTGTTGTTTACCGGTTAATGAAATAATGAAATTAAAAAACAGAATATAGCAAAAACGTTCCTAACAAAATCAGATAAGTGACGGTTAAGCATACCTTCACTCTTTTAATTATCTTCAGTGCAATGGAAAAAAACCTGTATTTGTAGAAATGATCGGGGAAAAGCGGCAAATGAATAAAAAAAACTCTCCATGATTATCATTGCTCAAGATAGGTTTTGCCATAAAGTTTTATGAGAAGTGTTGTATCATTAATTTACGAATGGTGTTGAAGAAACAAGTATAATATACTGAAATGAGTGTTGTTTAACAACTCAATCCTTCATCATAAAATATTATCTGCTCACTGTGAATGTACGATAACAATTATTCTTTACAAAATAAAAGTAAGCTAATCTACCTGGGAATCTAGTTTTAAATCATTTGTTCACATCTCAAATGCTTAAACCAACCAGCCGTACGATCGTAATAATAAGTTTTTCAATAACATAGTTCTCAAATTGGATCATAAATATTTTTTAAACGAAAACTTGATGTTATATGAAATGATCGGTCTCAGAGATACCTTCTATTTAATGAGAATCATAATTGGTTTTCTCAGAGTTTATCTCGCAATAATTTCACAAGTATGAATGTTGTTTTTAATTTATCAATGAGAATCTCAACGCTCTGATGCGTGCCTACTGCACTTTTGTATGTACAGATAGCTTGTTGTAGATAGGAGAAGGGTGTCGTCTTTTCCTTATTGATTTCATGTTTGATTGGTACTCTATCAGATTGCGATGCTGGCAGAACAGATATGTAGCGGATTCTGTTCAGGGAAGACCGACATTATAATCACAAAGACAACATGATGGATGTACCTTGTACTTTTAGCTGTGTGATAACATGTGCTTCGTACCTCCCCCACCCATGTTAGTTCCTAGCTTGAACTAATATTTGTGGTCCATGTTGCAGGAAACACGGTCTCTTTTGGAGGACCTGGGTTCTCTCGTTTTTTCCGGAGAAGGGGGGATGTATCTTTCTATCTTTCAATGTCTCTTTGGTTGTTCCCATCATTGACTTTTCATATCGAATGTATTTAATTTTCGTCTTTGTTCTTGTGAAGCAACACTTTGGTATATAAAGATTTAACGATCGTGTAAATTAATAGAACAATGTTCTGCAAAGAATATCATGTTTGATAGGAAATGCTATAACTTTTTCTGGATTTGTTTTGGACCACATATTCGTAGTCTCGGTATTGTCTTAAGCATATGTCCACCCTTCACGAACTGCTCGGTCGTCTGAAGTCACTCTCTGATCTAAAGAGGATATTACCTGTCATAGTTTCGTCTTGTTCGCTGTTTAGAACCGCAATACTCGTTAGTGCCGATCAAATGGCGGCACGTGTTTGAGCGATTGTAATTGATAATATGGAATTTAAATTGTATAACCATTGAGTCATAACATTTACCTTTCAAGCCCTTCATTGTTCACAGCTGTAGATCGGACTTACACAGCTGTGAACAAGATATTTCTTTAAAAAAAAAGATTATATTAATAGAATTATTATGATTGAGTATCGTGATCGTATGATCGCACTTCTTATGTTCCCACATTGTATTACGTATTGTAGTTCGAGGATATTAAATCATTTCAACAAGGAAATGACAACATATCCCCGTAAGGGTACTGAAAGATAAATTCATTACGCAGATCGATTAGAAATTATCGCAATACTGAGCAAACACCGTGGGTCAACTAAAGGAGACAATAAGGTATTCCAACATTTCTATTAAACTGTATCTTAGAATTCAATTATTTTTCCTGTATCTATTTAGATGCGCACTTTGTTCTGTAAATATGTTTTGTAGTGACATGAAGAAAAAGTATATTAGTGAATTTCCAAGAAGAGTGTTAATGCTTGTATGATATTGGGTTCACACAATAAAAGCTGGAATATTCAAATTAGGACTTAGCTTAGAAAAGAATGAACATGTACTTATTATTGAAGTAGAAAGTTATGTGAAGTTGTTAAACATTAGTTTCGCTTCCTTCTATTCAGTAGTCGTTTCAAGTGATTTTTTCTTCTATAAACCATATTTACGATATATATTTTTATTTTAAAAAAAACAATCAAAAACATAAAATGGTAAATTATAATTAAGGTCACACGCATGACCCCTTTGTAGCAGAAACAATTTTTCTATATAATTAATAATGAGGTTTATGTTAGGAAGATAAATATGCGCAGACAATATACCACAACTTTAAGATTATATAATAAATCGCTTAACACTCCTCTACACATAACCAAAACCAGATGGTAGTTTCTATGAGCTAACGATAACGATCCGTTGACTCCATCATCAGGCAATCATCAAAAATATTATTGCTGAAAAAAGCTAATATGTGGTATTCTTAATAGTGATATTCGACTATTTGTTATTCTTAATAGTGATATTCGATTATTTGTTATTCTTAATAGTGATATTCGATTATTTGTTATTCTTAATAGTGATATTCGAGTATTTGTTTTCACTTGTTTGCGCATAACGAAATAAAAGTGAATATAAAGAACAAATTGGGACTCAAAGTCGATATGACAAATCAAAAACAGAAGTCCAAAATACAAAGAACATCAGAAAAGTCATCATAATAATTTCCCCCTTAAAAAGCGAAAAACTCATGTACTCCCTGCACCACATTCAGTTCGCGTCATGACGTCAAAATCAGAGAAATAAGGATCCAAAACCACAGTTGTAAAAATTAGGTCATGATGATGACCACGAACGTTCTGCAGCGGAGAGCGAAGTCGTCCTGGTAGGAAACCTTGACTTCGTACCTCATACGTCTATAGGATGTATTTCCACAAAGAATAATGATAACGTTTATCATTAAGAACAGTTTATGTATTAAAATATAATGACCTAGGATTGCTCCCCATCCCCTGTAATGTTTTGTGTAGTTTTTTTGTGTTTTTCTTTTCTGTTTCAGTTTATTTGGGTTTGCTCTTGTGTGTTTGATGTCAAATGTTTATATACATTGTTTTTGCATCAGTGTCTCAGTGTATGTCTTTATGTATGTACATGGCATTGGCAATTTTATAATATCTGCTTATGATATCAGATAAAAATGATGACATATGATAATGATGGCTGATGATGATGAGGATGATGTAAGACAATTATGATGATGATGATGATGATGTCAGATGATAATGATGATAATGATGCTAGTGTTAATAATAATATTTTATATGATGATGATGATGATGATGATGTCTGATGATGATGATGTCTGATGATGATGATGATCTTTGTTTAATATGTATGAACAATCATGTACTTATGAACAATGTCATATATTTTTTGTCTTGTCTTGTAAAAAAAACAAAAAAGAAACACCAAAAACACACAGTTTATGGAGTAGTGAATATTAGAAGTGACCTGTAAACTCTATGAGTAGGCTGTTACGTAATTACTGACGAAAGGAAATGTTACACTCATGAACAAAATTAAACCTATATAAAGGATATGCGTATTAAAAAAAAGAATTATACTCAATGAACACGTTTATTTCAATGACAAGAAAACAAATATAAGGCACAACATAGCGTTAATACAAGACATGAGTGGACACGAACTGGCAGCAACTGAAACAGGCAGCGAAGCAAAAGGGAAAACACCATGAATCCCCAGGAGACGAAACCACGAAATGGAAAGATAATTGTTTTAGGCGCCACATGTGGCACCGTCATAATGGTTCCGGTCAATCACAGGAAAGTATGTAGGTCAGCAGTAATATAAGATATAGTGAAACCAGTCAATAATTATTGTAATGCATTACCTAATGAACATCCAACATCATGCAGAAAATCTATGTTCAGTTATCAGTTTAATTCGAGTATGAAGCATTGTTTTTCACAAGGGTAAAATGAAACATCATCCAGTTATTAATTAATACAAAACATAATGCATATAAAACCAATCCATCTTTAAAAATGATATTGATTTAACTACTCAATTTTAATGAGAGTACCTAAAAGCAATTTTATATCGGTAACCGAAAGGTGCAGAACATATTAGTTTACCTTAATCATTCAAAAAAACACGTCATCGAAATTCAAAAATATTGTTGAATAAGTAAGGACACATATATAAAGTAATAACGACCAACCCAAACCTTAGAAACCACACGTGCACAGGTGCGTTCATATTAGATGTGCGTCTGGGTCCCTGTGGTTTCCTGGGTGGTCGCGCACCTGTCCAACCCTTAAAAGAGCTGTCCGAAACCCATACACGCCTCCATGCCAGAGACCGATTGATCTTAATGTCTAAATCGTGTACATTTTATTTATTTCTTACGGAAGTCTGACCGGATTGTATTTTCTAAATCAGTCTTAATGCTAAAGAAATGAGGAAGACCCAGGTCGGGGGGCGTTCACATTCCCTCTCTCTCATTCTTTATTACGGGATTAGAGAATATCCTCGCCACTCATACAAACATGGTTGTGAACCATAGCATAGGTTTAAAGTGAAGCAGATCTGGGGAACAGAAAACGACATGAATCACTTTTTGCTGGGAAAGACCCACAAAACATGATAAATTGATACCGGTACTGTACTAATGGTAGCTTGAGTTCAGCGCTTTTAACAATATAAATGCCGAGCATGTGCAAATTAGATAAAGCATGTTCTTACATAAAACAACGACAAAAAGAAATAATATGTAATAAAAACAAAATAAGTTCAGAAACCAAACACATATCGAGTGACGTTAGGTTTATTTATAACTGTACATTTACAATTTGGAAAACACGGTTTGAACACACGAGTTTTACAGATTGGTCAATGCTTTTCCAGATAAGATTTTCGAGATTTATACAAATGCTCAACGATTAGCCACGTTTGTTCACTTTCATGTTGGAGGCAACACAGGAGAAAAAAGGAAGAAATTATGTTTACATCTATACACAATATTGAGATAAGTGAAAGATAAATGAAATTTGAATAAATCAATAATAACAGGTTATGAATTATTCACCTAACTCCATATCTGGTAAGATCTAAAAAACGTTCTGTACAAAATAGTGTAAATGACTTATATAAATGTATTGGATTTTTTTGCGCTTTTTCAACAGATTTGTAGTTACATGCATCACATGCAGGAATGCAAGTATATCTATTTAGCGGCTGTTATAATTTGGTGCCTGCAAAATCTGAGAATAGCTACAACAAGGACGGTTACAGTGGCTGAAGCATGAGTTTGTAACCCTCATTGTTCCTCCGGTAGCTTTCTGATCAACAGATCAATAGTTCACTGACAACGCCATTCAGACATAGGTTTACTTATCACAATATCTTATCAATCTCGTAAGTGTACCTTGTCTTTTCGTTGTCAATTGTTCGAATCTCACTTGGAGGGGCCCCACATTACTTACATTTGACCTGAAAGAAGACACCAAGAGAAGATATATCAATAAAACCGTGATTTGATTAGAAATCGATGAAAATAGTGCAAAAAGTGAACAAAGGAAAGATTTACTTGGAGACCATTGAAAAAGTACAAATAGTAAAAGCCCAGATGCTCCGGAATGGTAAGCGTCTTCTGCTTTATCGACGACATACGCCATGTAAATCTAGGTCAAATGGGACGTCACCAAATCGAGAACCGGGGTAGTGATCAAAGACGTCAACCTTCACATCATAAAATGAAATCAAAGGTATACACATGAGATTGTGAAGGCGACTTTTACACTCGCTCATAGGCTTCCTCAACATACATCTCTGGAAACACTGTGCTGAACTTCAAACAGATGCCATGGGTGAAGCCAAAGATGATGGCCTTTTTCAAAACACCTGGGCCCATATTCGCGAAATCGTTCTCATGCTCATGCATGGATTTTATGCTCAAACTAACTTTATTGTTACTCACTTAAATCATGTCAAACGATCAAAAAGTCAATTGTAAACATTGAAAACAGTATTTGGCTTTAAGTCTCTTCAATGTTTTCTCCAAATCATTGTCAAAATAAGGTTTTAATATTAATTTATAACCGGAACAAGAAATTAAACTTGAGGACAACATCCATGCTTGAGTATGAGAACGGTTTCATGAAAACGGACCCTAGTCTTATTTTTCGTGTACCTTTTCATATTTCTCCATTTAAAATTTTCCTTTGTTTTTATTTCCTCTATTTTAACGTTTTTGAGTACGCATTTCGATTTTGTTCAAGTTCCGGTATTTTCTCGTAGTTCTTTAATGTCTAAGAAAAGGTAAAGTAGTATAAAGACCTTGAGAGTTTGCATAACATAGATTGAAAAATGAACAAAAAGAAAGAAAGACCACTGTCAATCAAACATGTAAGTTTTGTCATTAAGACTTTTTACTGTTTTGTGGAATGTGAACTTTCTGTCCTAAGCTCATTTCATTTTAATGTCAATTCTAAAGTAACATTACCGTGCTGAAGTGCTGTTTAATGTGTTATTGTTGGTCTTAGTTCAATGTAGCTTGGACAAATGGAAAAGAAATAAAAACTATCCGTTTAAGCTGAAAATTATTTCTGAAGAGTTGCTTATACCATACAATACACTGGCCCAATATCTCATCAAACATTGGGGTATTATTAGCTTCGGAGTACCAAAGTTTTAAACGTTTATTATGAATAGCTACCTTGCCTTGATTGCAATGGAGTTTTGGTTCCAGACCTATAAATTAGCACCTATAGATTAAAGTTACCCATCATTTGTTGTCGAACATTTGAATAAGATCTTATTGAGTTAGTATAAACCTTGTTTTGTTAATATATTTCGGCAATATTTTGAAATGCAAATTGTACATCCCATTACATAATTTAGTTGTTTTATATTATACACATGGTCATCACTTCAATGTTTTCAAACGTATTTATAACATGAGAATTTTGGCCTTGTCCCGGTTTTACTGAAGTAAAGAGGAAACTATATTTGGATTTCTCTTCTTCTATTTCCATCATGTATTATTTAAAATGGTATATATAAGTATACAAACCTGTTGCTTATCTTGCAGAATCAAATTGCAGTTCAATAATTCCCATGGTAAGCGTGATCTGTGCGGGAATTAAAAGACTCGCGAAGAAATATTATAAACCAATTTCATTTCCAACAACAAAATGTCAGATTAGGTCCCGAATAACTAGCTTCGAACACCTTAATGCCAAAAGCTTCTCAAATCCGTGTGTATGTGCGTGTATGTAATTAAATTGGCAACAAACCAAATTTCTTAATTTGTTCAGCTCACAAAAATTGTTAAATTTATTTTACATAATTTATTTCAACATTTTTTTATGTCGTCTTTTCTATACCAGCAGGGAAACGTAGACAAAGCAAAAACACACAACCTGAAATATATAAACTGATGGAAAAAAAAGACAAACACTAAGAAAATCTCAAATGAAATCAAACAAAAAATCATGCAAACTGCAATTTTGATATATGTAGTTTCCATTTTTTTCACTTAAGTAAAATGACACAAGATGCTCAAAGACAAATCTCTCCAAAAGTCCCAACGAAAACCAAAACGATGCCCTCCCTCAGAAAGGCACTAATCAGTCTTACGTTGCCTGACTTCCAAATAATAGGGCTCAAGAATCACTGTTACAACGTAATTCTCAAATCACAAATGACATGAGTAGGCCCTGTGTGCCATTAAAGTTGGATTAAGATATGGAAATTTTAAATCCTACCCGGCGTTGTGAGCGAGTTCGACTATTAGAAATCCTTGCTCGATTTCACAGACAAATGTACGCGGTGCCGAGCATCGGCCAGTAGAGTTATAGCACTCGTGCAGAAAGCAGGCAAATTTGTCAATATATGGAAATGGGTGGGATTAGGTTAGACACTGAAAACAGGACAGTAAATTATACTTCGCTCTAACCATATGGGCAAGGCAAATTAAGGTTTAACAGAGAAAGGTCTTTCAATCAATGTTATGACATTTTCGCTAGATAAACTTGATAGAAGATAAAACCTAATTACCTCAGAAAGGTTTGGAGCAGTCATTTTGAGTTATCCTCACCGGCGTAGAGGAAACCTCGTCAGGCGTACATTGCTGTGATAATGGTGCTATAGCTATAGGATTGTCCAACAGGCTTCGGTTCCAAGGGTCTGTTGCATACATAAGATAGCGTCGGTCATCTGAGGTAAAACGAGACCAAACAGACAGACCCTGGGTTACGTATAGAGGTAAAGCGGTACCAGCAAGTACTAATTGTAATGGGGGACCATTACAGGAGTCCCAAAAACTGCCCCCATAGTCACAAAGATGCAAAACATGTGTCAGGGTAGAGATGACAGTGCAAGCTTAAGGAATATTGGAAAAAAGAAGGACAAATGGCATTACCTTGGCGTACACCTTTACATGTGTTAATATATCAGAGGCTGCGGCGGCCATCTTGGATATGCAGCTGTTCAAAAAAGGTGTCTTGCACATCGAGGCACATGCCTCAACACTCATGTGAAGTTCACTTTCAGAGTAAATCCCATGGGAGGGATTTGTTTACGTGACGAACATTAATAACATAGAGCCGATTTTGTGTCTTGGTAAAACAACCCAAGTAACATGAAATAGTGGCACGTATCGAGGTAAACAAACCAAGTTACATGAAATAGTGGCACGTATCGAGATAAACCAATACAAGTAACACGAATAGTGGCACGTATCGAGGCAAAACAACCCAAGTAACATGAAATAGTGTCACCTATCGAGGTAAAACGACCCAAGTAACATGAAATAGTGACACGTATCGAGGTAAAACAACCAAAGTAACATGAAATAGTGGCACTTATAACCCAAGTAACATTGAATAGTGGCACGTATCGAGGTACAACAACCCAAGTAACATGAAATGGTGGCACGTATCGAGGTAAACAAACCAAGGTACATGAAATAGTGGCACGTACCGAAGTAAAACAACCGAAGTAACATGAAATAGTGGAACGTATCGAGGTAAAACAATACAAGTAACATAAAATAGTGGCACGTATCGAGGCAAAACAACACAAGGAACATGAAATAGTGGCACCTATCGAGGTAAATCAGTACAAGAAACACGAATAGTGGCACGTACCGAGGTAAAACGACCGAAGTAACATGAAATAGTGGCACTTATAACCCAAGTAACATTGAATAGTGGCACGTATCGAGGCAAAACAACACAAGGAACATGAAATAGTGGCACCTATCGAGGTAAATCAGTACAAGAAACACGAATAGTGGCACGTATCGAGGCAAAACAACCCAAGTAACATGAAAAAGTGGCACGTATCGAGGTAAAAGAACCCAAGTAACATGGAAAAGAGGCACGTATCGAGATAAAACAACCCAAGTAACATGGAAAAGAGGCACGTATCGAGATAAAACACCCCAAGTAACATGAAAAAGTGGCACGTATCGAGGTAAAACATGAAATAGTAGCGCGTATCGAGGTAAAACAACCCAAGCAACATGAAATAGTGGCACGTGTCGAGGTAAAACAACCCCAGTAACATGAAATAGTGGCACTTATAACCCAAGTAACATTGAATAGTGGCACGTATCGAGGCAAAACAACACAAGTACCATGAAATAGTGGCACCTATCGAGGTAAATCAGTACAAGAAACACGAATAGTGGCACGTACCGAGGTGAAACAACCCAAGTAACATGAATAACATGAAATAGTGGCACGTATGGAGGGAAAACAACCCAAGTAACATGAAAAAGTGGCACGTATCGAGGTAAACCAATCCAAGTAACATGAAATAGTGGCAGGTATCGAGGTAAAATAACCCAAGTAACATGAAAAAGTGGAACCTATCGAGGTAAATCAACCCAAGTAACATGAAAAAGTGGCACGTATCGAGGTAAATTATTTGTTTACGTGACGAACATTAATAACAGAGAGCCGATTTTGTGTCTTGGTAAAACACCCCAAGTAACATGAAAAAGTGGCACGTATCGAGGTAAAACGACCCAAGTAACATTAAATAGTGGCACGTATCGAGGCAAAACAACACAAGTAACATGAAATAGTGGCGCCTATCGAGGTAAAACGACCCAAGTAACATGAAAAAGTGGATCCTATCGAGGTAAATCAACCCAAGTAACATGAAATAGTTGCACGTGTCGAGGTAAAACAACCCCAGTAACATGAAATAGTGGCATGAATTGAGGTAAAATAACCCAAGTAACATGAAATAGTTGCACGTGTCGAGGTAAAACAACCCAAGTAACATGGAAATAGTGGCACGTTTCGAGGTAAAAAAATACAAGTAACATGAAATAGTGGCACGTATCGAGGTAAAACAACCCAAGTAACATTGAATAGTGGCACGTATCGAGGTAAAACAACCCAAGTAACATGAAATAGTGCCACGTATCAAGGTAAATCAATACAAGTAACACGAATAGTGGCACGTACCGAGGTAAAACAATACAAGTAACATGAAATAGTGGCACGTACCGAGGTGAAACAACCCAAGTAACATGAAATAGTGGCATGTATTGAGGTAAAATAACCCAAGTAACATGAAAAAGTGGAACCTATCGAGGTAAATCAACCCAAGTAACATGAAATAGTGGCAGGTATCGAGGTAAAATAACCCAAGTAACATGAAAAAGTGGCACGTATCGAGGTAAATCAACCCAAGTAACATGAAATAGTGGCAGGTATCGAGGGAAAATAACCCAAGTAACATGAAATAGTGGCACGTATCGAGATAAAACAATACAAGTAACACGAATAGTGGCACGTACCGAGGTAAAACAATACAAGTAACATGAAATAGTGGCACGTATCGAGATAAAACAATCCAAGTAACATGAAATAGTGGCAAGTGTCGAGGTAAAACAACCCAAGTAACATTGAATAGTGGCACGTATCGAGGTAAAACAACCGAAGTAACATGAAATAGTGGCACGTATCGAGGTAAATTAATACAGGTAACATGAAATAGCGGCACTAATCGAGGTAAATCAATACAGGTAACATGAAATAGTGGCACGTATCGAGGTAAAACAACCCAAGTAACATGAAATAGTGGCACGTATCGAGATAAAACAATACAAGTAACATGGAAGTAGTGGCACGTATCGAGGTAAAACAACCCAAGTAACATGAAATAGACGCACGTATCGATGTAAAACAACCCAAGTACCATGAAATAGTGGCACGTATCGAGGTAAAAGAATACAAGTAACATGGAAATTGTGGCACGTATCGAGGCAAAACAATACAAGTAACATGAAATAGTGGCAAGTGTCGAGGTAAAACAACCCAAGTAACATGAAAAAGTGGCACGTATCGAGGTAAATCAACACAAGTAACATGAAATAGTGGCACGTATCGTGGTAAAACAACCCAAGTAACATGAAATAGTGGCTCGTATCGAGGTAAAACAACCCAAGTAACATGAAATAGTGGCACGTATCGAGGTAAAATAACCCAAGTAACATGAAATAGTGGCACGTGTCGAGGTAAAACAAACCAAGTAACATGAAATAGTGGCACGTATCGAGGTAAAACAATACAAGTAACATGAAATAGTGGCACGTATCGAGGTAAAACAACCCAAGTAACATGAAATTGCGGCACGTGTCGAGGTAAAACAATACAAGTAACATGAAATAGTGGCACGCATCGAGATAAAACAATACAAGTAACATGAAATAGTGGCACGAGTCGAGGTAAAACAACCCCAGTTACATGAAATAGTGGCACGTATCGAGATAAAACAATACAAGGAACATGAAATAGTGGCACGTGTCGAGGTAAAACAATACAAGTAACATGAAATAGAGGCACGTATCGAGGTAAAACAACCCAAGTAACATAAAATTGTGGCACGTGTCGAGGTAAAACAACCCCAGTAACATGAAATAGTGGCACGTATCGAGGTAAAACGACCCAAGTAACATGAAATAGTGGCACGTATCGAGATAAAACAACACAAGTAACATGAAATAGTGGCACGTGTCGAGGTAAAACAATACAAGTAACATGAAATAGTGGCACGTGTCGAGGTAAAACAACCCCAGTTACATGAAATAGTGGCACGTATCGAGGTAAAACAACCCAAGTAACATATGACCTTTGTTCGTTTTCTTGCCGGTTAATTCAAATAATATGGACTTTTCTTACGTGACAAATATTACGTAATTACAATAACATTGTGTTACCTGTCGACGTCCAACAATACAAGTAATATTCAGCTTTTGTTCAGTTTCTCGGTTAATTCAAATACGATGGATTTTTCTTACCAGTCGTTCTAAAACAATAACTAATAATACTTTTTTAGAAACTGTGTTAAGTGTCGGAGTAAAACAAAAACCAGCACAGATAACTTAAGTAGAAAATGTGTGACGATAAAACAACACTAGTATTCCTAGAGACCAATCAGTTGGAAAATGTGTCTGATGTTATATTTACCAATTTACAAAATTCCTGGGTACTATTTCATCGACAAACCTCAATATGAAGGTCTGTTGTTTTTATATCGTCACACAAGCGGATATATCTCTAGATAACACTGATTGGCTTTAAACCCATATGGACGCTTTCTGCAGGAAAGACGTTTATAAATATTAAAACATAACTGGAATTCTTTCAAATGGATGAAAGAAGATGTCGTTGGTTATGTCAAAGATTCATGGAGAACTCAAGGTCAAGAATCAGTATGGAGGGATCCAAACAAAGAGTCCTGGGGAGTTCCAGACAATTTAAATGTTGAAAGTCCAGATTGTAAGTTTTGTGAACCGTTACTGTACATTTTTGAATCTCGCTCGTATCACAAAAGACTATTACATATTTGCCAAACTTTTGCAAAATATAGGAGTTCATGTTGCAGCCCAGTTGGTATATCTAATATAAAATAGGGGACAATTATATGGCTTCCAGTTGGAGTCACGTTTGTAATAAATATAGTTGTAAAAAAGATGTGTTTCTTTATCATATTTTTCTTCCGATATCTGTACGCTTTTTTTGTCCAAAAGCTGAAGCTGTTAACTAGCTTACACATTAAACCTGTGATTTGTTTCAAAGGAAACGTGATATATTACCCAGTCTTCATGTCTAATGTCTACAAGAGCCTGCTTAGGACGTTCAACGGATGCAGCAGTCCGGCTCTATTTATAGATTTGTCAGACACCCAGTAATAATGTATAATTCTTTTTGCGATCGCTATTTTCCCGGATCGGTTAAAGAGGTGATTTTGCGGGATCTGTAATTGGCGTATTTCAGGTCTACTGACATAGAGTGCTTTGATAAGGATGATTTTTTTTTTTTTGCAAGATGAATTTTCACGAAAATATGCAAACGTGGAAATCGCGAAAATTAGAACTCCACGAAAAACACAGCATTTACAGAAGACGGCTACTTGCATGCAGCAGGTAAATTCTTTGGATGATAGTACTGTTGATTTTGTTCATTCCAAGAATTTATAGACAGATAAGCAATTTTAAAAATTATTTGCTTTATTCTTATTTTTGTAAAGGAAACAAATATTTGAAAAAAAAGTTCAATAGCTTTGAAGATTAATACCTTTTTGTTTGACATGCAGAGTCGGTGTTCACGGTTAGACAAAACGACATGGACATAATCTGTTTGCTTCCATTGCCGGCGTTATCTTGTGTCGCTCTAAGCTCTGATACATCCGGGTTTCTCTTTTGCTGCTCGTTGTACCGCATTCTTAAGACCCTGCAACCACACCCTCCAGTACATATATACCGGATATAGGTTTGACAGGTCTTGTAGGAATGAGGTAAAAAAAGGTAGAATATTTTCCAGTACGGAAGTGTGTATGGGGCAGAGCTGTAAAGACTGCTGTCGGGTATAAACGTTCGAAATCAAGTTCAGCAGATTATTGGATATCTGGACAACCAATGATTTGTTGTATTATTATGTGGTGGTTTGAAAGAGAAGTTCCCTTGCATTGGGGTCGTTGATGTTTTTAACTGACAATGTACGTTTTTCCGGATATTTCCCCTTTATGTCGCCATAACGACCTCCCAAAAGAACAAAGAGAGTAAAGTAACTGAATTTAGAAAAGTGTTAATGACGTTAGCAGGTAATTGTTTTTTTGAATGGTAGAGAGTTCTTTTTAAAGTCAGTTTATAGCTGCTGCTTTCCTCCTGAGCTGCCTTAAATGTAAGAATGTTTGCATCGCTAAATAGAAATACAAAATTCAAATTATAAAACGAAAACAGGTAATATTTTTAGAGAACAATTCGTTACTAGAGAAGGGCAGATACTTAAGAGACAAAGATTCAAAACAAGACGAAAACAAAATAACCTATGACAGACCAAAACAAACGGGAATGCAGCATTGATCCGTATTTAATCCTGAGACGCCTGAAATGTCGTGTTATTGGCCAAATTTCTGACTAACATCCTTCAGTTAGACAGAAGTAATACATGAGAATGACAGTAAAGTAGAAAGTAAGACAAAATGATGCCTCACACAACCCGACGTCTTCACGAGTCGCGAATATTACGATAGCATAGATATCCACGAATTCCAGTACATCGCGAAGAAGGATTTTTTTTTTAAATTACCACAGTCCAAGACAATGTTGGAGGCCGATGGCGATATAAGTATTCTATATTTATGATAGAAATGGAAGAATTCGTGGAAAAAATGATAATTCGTACTCGCGATAAAAGTATTGTCTCACAATCTGCGCAAATCACAAACATTTTCACTCCATCATTGGCTGGAGAAATTAAAGCCCCGCCAATAGTCCCAGACTAGCGTTATCGTATACCCGCGAAACTGTATATCTAACCAGTGTAAGTTCAATGTAAAGTTTTGAATAGTCAATGTTTTAATGCAAGATTTAACAAATTAACAATTTCTTCTTACACATACGAATATTCCCTGTCCTACTAAGCATTCAAATAAGGTCTGATTTAATCGTCCCGTCCGTTCACGATATTTTGTTTGGTTACTTGGTATATAAAGCTGTTGTAATAAAAATGATATGGCAATGTCGTCCCTTTTTTCTGATATTTATAAATGGAAATCAGAACTGTAATTTTTGACAAGGTTTGTTTCATTGAGTTTGTGATGTCATTGGTGAATAGTTCCTTTTACTCGTATTCTTGTTTTCATCCAAGAACTTGTGTCTAGTCAACTAGATTCTTCAACTTGAATCCACAAACAATAGACTCGCGTAAGTTCCTGTAAGCGCGAGTAGGCCACAAACACGTAAGTTTTCTTCACTGCTACGCATTCAAACTAGCCTAATTTGCATAATTGAAGATCGTTTTGGAGCTTGTTCTGGGTAAAATCTCAAACCTACAGATGCGAGGAAATTCCTGGCACCTTTACTGACACTTCGAATTAATTTTCTCTCCAAATGATGATCTTCCTGACACCTGTTTGGAGATCATGTCAGATTCAGAAAAAGTGCCACTCTTTGTCTGGGTTTTCGAGGATATTCATGATTACAGACACCGTATATAGACATTAGAGAGACAAAGCATGGTGGTCATTACTTTATTTAAATATTCATGTCAAAACTCCAACGTTCAGTTTAAACATATATTGTCGCACTCATAATTGTATCATAATTAGAATTCAACACATGAATAAAATCTTTATTCATGTGTTTTTGGTTCAAACTGTTGTTCCGTATGTAACTAGCATTATAAGCTGAGCGGAACGTTAAGATTAAAATTTGAATATTTAAATATGTTCATAAACGCACTTAGATAGGAAGGAAACGTTCTCCTTGACAACCGATCTGAACAACTCTTAGTCAGGTAGGACCCGCTCCCGATCTCAACAACTCTAAGTCATGTAGGAAACGCTCCCCATTGACAACCGATCTCAACAACTCTAAGTCATGTAGGAAACGCTCCCCGTTGACAGCCGTTCTAAACAACACTTAGTCAAGTAGGAACGTTCCCATTGACAACCGATCTAAACACCTCTAAGTCATGTAGGAAACGTTCCCCATTGACAACCGATATAAACAACACTTAGTCAGGTAGGAACGTTCCCCATTAACAACGGATCTAAAAAACACTTAGTCAGGTAGGAGCGTTACCATTGACAACCGATCTAAACAACACTTAGACAAGTAGGAACGTTCCCCATTGACAACAGATCTAAACAACACTTAGTCAGGTAGGAACGTTCCCCATTGACAACCGATCTAAACAATACTTAGTTAGGCAGGAAACGTTCCCCATTGACAACCGATCTAAACAACACTTAGTCAAGTAGGAACGTTCCCCATTAACAACCGACCTAAACAACACTTAGTCAGGTAGGAACGTTCCCCATTGACAACCGATCTAAACAATACTTAGTTAGGCAGGAAACGTTCCCCATTGACAACCGATCTAAACAACACTTAGTCAAGTAGGAACGTTCCCATTGACAATCGATCTAAACAACACTTAGTCAGGTAGGAACGTTACTATTGACAACCGATCTAAACAACACTTAGTCAAGTAGGAACGTTCCCCATTGACAACCGATCTAAACAATACTTAGTTAGGTAGGAACGTTACCATTGACTACCGATCTAAACAACACTTAGTCAAGTAGGAACGTTCCCATTGACAATCGATCTAAACAACACTTAGTCAGGTAGGAACGTTACCATAGACAACCGATCTAAACAACACTTAGTCAGGTAGGAACGTTACCATTGACAACCGATCTAAACAATACTTAGTTAGGTAGGAAACGTCCCCTTGAAAAGCGATCTAAACAACACTGCAGTCAAAAATAGTTATCCAAACACCAAGACAACAACTCTTTACTTGTCTCTAAATGGTATTCGTTGTCTTGTGTAAAAAGAAGAAATAAGATGAGTGTCTATGTGATATTGAATATATCAAACGAGTTCAATAATTTGATACAACACGAGCCTTTAGGCGAGTGTCATATCAAGTTATTGAATGAATTTAATCAATTCAATATGACATGGACACGAACGTAAGATTCTATTTATCACATAACATTCATGATTTAAAATAAAATTTTAAACACAATAATGTGTTATCAGCTGACTCTGTATAGGTAAAAACCAAAGTACTCTGTCCAAAGTATTGTCGTTCCGCGCAGTGCAAAGTAGTTCCTATTTATTATTTTAATATTTATTTTAATAATGAACGGGTTTTAAATGCAATGAAAACAATAATTACAAAATAATCATTTCAAAATCATTTAAGATATCAATAAATGTATCATGTGGTATAGTAAATAAAAGTAGTACCTGTAGTGGCGTAGGAATATGTTCCTTTAGGTTTTATTACACGTGTGTAATACCATCTTAATGACATCGCCGTATGGCACAGTAAAATGTTTCAATTATGTGATGAGCATTTAATATATGAACTAACTACGTATTGAGCTCAGTATATGAGACAATATTAGCCCTCCTAGCCATATCTTGTTATCAATTTACGGATTCTCGAACGGACTTACCTCCCCTTAAGTACCGAGAAACCTTAGAAACAACGTCTTCTTGTAGGACAAACCTACTTATTTAACAAAACGACGGGCTATAGTCGTAACCGGTATAAAACAACAGAGCATGGGGACTTCAAACAATTTGTGGTACAGCTTATCCGCGTAGTGGCATTAGTCAACGGGGTTTGAATACAACCGTTCATCATAATGAACTAAAACATGTCTCGAAGACTTGGGGCACCCCCTTCTAGATTTGTATTCTAACGAGGATGAATTTATACAGGGGCTATTAACATAAGAAAGTGAAATGCATGTTCAATATTTCAATTTCATGTTCAGACCAATTATGGTACTGGTTGCGTCATTGAACAATAAAACTTTCGAGAACTACTTGAATTTCATTTATCCTCCAGAACGTCAATATAAGATACGAAAGACTCTTCTTTCGAAGCATCACATAGTGACATTACCTACAGAATACCAATAATTGTCTCCAAAATACAAACTTTCATGATAACGTAACGACTGTAACGGTTGGTACATTTCGTTGGTTTTAATAGTAGCATTCGATCTGGCCCTGGTGACGGTATTTACATCTCACGGCTGATGTTCTATTCCAAAGCCTATGCTAGGTACCAGGATTTCCTGAATAGTACGTTCTCTTAATTAATAGAATACGCAGTCAGAGTGTATATCACAGGTGCTTAAATCTACTGCGGAATATTTTCATCACCCTTACCAACCTATATAAAATAAAATAAACTGTTTAGGATTCATCTTGTGTTTTATCGACTTTGGTTTTTCTGTATTGGTTTTGTTTATTGACGATGTGGTACATGTATTTTTTACTACATTCATTAACCAGGTTTCCATACGAAGTGATAAAAACTATAGTGAAGTATACGAATAGAAATGATGTCTTTGTCTGAGAGTATGAATCGCCTGTTGCAATACAAACACGGTAAGTCCAGTCGTGCGGGCTTCCGTATTCGACCCGTCTCTCCGTTATCGCCGGGGACAATGGGGATTGGGGCTTCAAAGGAACAACGAGATCGATGAGGGACGCTTGTGGACTGATCCGGAGGATTGTCCTGTGGTGGAATCATAAACGTCATTACGGCTAGATAGCTAGTGTTAGACCAGGATCAAAAGCTTGCAAACCAATCAGAAATGGCCAGGTCACAATCTTCCTATAGTACATGTACATCTCTTTGGATTTTTTTTCTTTAAAAATTGAATGGCAGCTTGCTACTTATTAAGGAAGAAAGATAAATCTATTTGAAGAAATTCAATGTGTTTTTTCCAGGATTAGAAGTCTTTACCGGGTAAAATAATGGTATTGCATTGGAACAAAAACGCTATTTATCTCAACACACATGACAACCAGCAGTCGTAAGAGGAGAATGCAGGAGACAGCCTCATGAATGCCTCGTTATCAATGTCGGGAGACTTTGTGTCCAGGAATCCCGACCAATCAGTCTTGGTTAGGAACTTATCCGTTCAAATTAAGAGCTGTTCATTTAGATCAAAGATCGTCGAAGCTATGCTAAGCTATCATTGTGTCGAGCAGCACAATGTGTTATCTATAGTCTATGGTGTATGATAGATGAGAGGTTCGAATCCTAATCAATATGTAATGATATATGTAGTGGATGTTCAATGGTTTTGCGTTGAATTTCAAATGAATGGTGCTGATCCGATTTTTTAAATGAATGTTCACGAGTGCGCAGTACCAATGAAAACTGGGCTTTTTTAAATGCCTTACTCATGAAAAAATAGAAAATCAACTGAAATAGCTGAATTTTCCGTTTATTAGTTTGACATTTTGGAAAGATGGCATCCTATTTTTTTTTTGTATATTGTTGATCACAGTTCCCGGTCACAGGTAATCGGGACCACGTACAAGGCTCGTGCATATTGATACGCCGTAGAAAATAGTCCCATAATCTTTAAAATTTCTCGCGCGCGTAGTTATACGGTTGAGACCGTAACTATCACATACGAAGATATATATACTCTGTGTATTTTAGGACAGTAAGGAAACAAACGGTTTTGTTTTTACTTATAGTTATCATTCTTGTTGGCCTTGATTGAAGCGCGCAGGGATCTCAATGTTGGAGGAAACCGTTATCCGGAGAGAACACGTGATCGGGGAGGTGGCCCTATATTTTTCAAGTCCGATCGAGGAATCGAACACCGGCCTTCTTAACAGGTGAATGCGCTATCTACTGCGACAACCGACCACTCTAATGAAAGGATATGTAGGAGGGAACAGAAACGATAAAGGTCCAAAGTTATGTAATGTGGGAAGCAGATAAATTCTGTTTTCTTAAATTCCCCTAAGCAATAACACGGAGAAACATCCCTTCACTCATTCCTTGCAATATTTGCCATTTTGTGGGTTACGGCCCACATAAGTCGCCAGTTACGAAAACATGCAATGGAAAACATCAGACCTATTATTTCCCCGAACCTGTAAGGAGTGAATTCTCGATTGTCTATCCCGGAAATAAATCCCGAACATCAAATGAAACACGGATTTTCACACAAATATTCATTTAAATATTTCTTTAAAAACAAACATTATTTAGAGTTTAACATAACTTAATCTTTGAATAATTAAAAAGAAAAGTATTGCAGTTTGTAGAAAAAGAGCGTTTTACCCGCAATATTGAGTAGCTGTTCAATCTGTCGCACCTCTGCTGACTGACTTTTAACCATTTTAGTGCTAAAATTAGGTTTAACATGTTAAGGTAAATAAATATAATATTTCATGTATTGAATCAAGTTTTACTATTTATGTTACAAGTAGTTTTCTCTCTTAATCTTATTCTTCTTTACTATATGAAATGCTGTTTTTAAATCCACACTATGTTAGTGTATATCATGTCAATTTTTACCCTTTGCTATATTAGCATGTATGTATAATACACTTGTATAGATTACAGAAAGTGTTTTAACATTCATTGTAGAAACACATCCTTCATAAATATGTGTCAAATCTTTGAATTTTATATAACAAACATGATATAAATAAGAGCTAATGTTCCATGTTGATATGCATGCTACTCCAAATAAAGCTTCTTGTATCTTGTATCAATAAATAACGAGAAGTTAGTAGTGCCCAGTAGTGAATCCGGGCCAATATAGAAAGGAGAGGAAATGGACCCAGAGTGGTCCTCAGCAATTTGACATTTAAGTTCAGTGGTAAGGAATATGCTCCTAACGTTAAAAAATATTGCATATTCATTAAAATATCATTATAGAATATAAGAAACCAAGTGATTTTTCAATTTTGCCCATAAACTCCTTTAGTTGCTGAAATAAATGTTGGTTTCAAACGCCGAGTGTTTCTAATGATAATTCGGGATTGTACGCACAAGATTATCAAATATGTAGTCTCGTCTCATAAATCTGTAACAAATGGGACCCATATTGTATAAGTTAAATTCTTATGGTTTGTACGTAAATGATTTATATGTTATCCAAAACGGTATGTAGACAGATTTACATAAGTCACAAAACTTGTTTCCGAATCCAATTCAACGATTGTTTTATCGGATGAACTTAAGTTTGATATAACCAAAATATTTTTGATAGTTCTTAAATCAATGACCTCGTATCGGTGTTGTTGTTTTTTCTTTGTTTTATTTAACAATGAATGCGCTTTCCTGTGTCTATATTAAAGCGCGACAAACCCCTTTTGACACCGTATACGGCCTCCAAAATGGTGACAACCTATTGGAGACCGATGCTGTCGGGATTTTCCAATTTATTTGGCGCCACCACTAATATACATCCAGGTTCCACCCCTTAAAGTCGAACTCGTAACAAAGGATGTCACTGTGTGTATTCATAACCACACAGACGTGAAACAGGTTACCTACAGAGCATCAGTGTCATGACTACTGATCACGCGCTGTGACGTAATAGAAATTGACCCGGGAAATCCATGACGTAACCAGAACGTGTCATCTGTGGTACATGCAGTGACACGCATTGTTTTGAAATTACGGTTGATTAGATCTTCTCTTAATTGGTCGGATTTTTTTTGTGTTTTTTTTTTGTGGTGTGCGAACAATATATTTAAGCCCCGGTTGTGTTTTTCACTTTCCAACTATAACCTAAACATTTATTGTGTCATATGTTTGCAGGAATATGACAAAATGCAAATAGAGTCAAGCTACAGTGACGTATGAGCAGCCCAGGTGCATTGGGTGACCAAAGTCAAATAGCTTGACAAAGATATCAGTTGAAATAGAAACGTAATGTTTCAACGGCCAGAGTTCGATTCTCCGATCGGACTTGAAAAGGTATGAGTCACCTGCCCGACCACGTGCGTTTTCTCCGGGTACTCCAGTTTCCGCTACTTTTAAGACCCCCAGGACGTTACCCTTTGGGCCAACAAAGGTTATTAATATAAGTTGGTCGAAACTATAATGTTTTTTTTCAAATTAACATGTTTTTATTCAACCTTTTGCATATTATACATTTGACAGTATATTGTACATGTTAAAATTAATATATCTGGTATATAAATATATAGATCTGTGATCAATATACAACGAAAATTCCTCTTGACTGCCCATCTTATATTTTTCCTGGACACTGTTTTTATTTTTTATTAATGACTCAGGAAGGTGTTTACTGTATTTTCGTTCCCGTTATGGTATTTAATATAGTTATCAGGCATTCAAAAGGATTCATTGTGCAAGTAAAAAGTTTAGTTTTTTTTTAATCTACATCGACATATCTCTCACTCACGCATTCTCACATTTTCACAATATACGTGCACATGATATGTTGAATGTGGTAATTCTATTCGGTCTACAGGACTGCGGCATTGATTATTGAATTTGGGACCATTTTTTTTCAAATTTTTCGTATTCCATGTTTTAATGGCCGTAGATAAATTTGAATATTTTTTAAACAATGTAACGTTACCAGGTTCGTGAAAAAATAGCATATAGGATATTGCATAATTATATACATGAATACAAAACTTCTAAGAAAAGACAAATACAATTATGTTTATACTAGAACAAATGAACGTATTCTGCTACACTGATATCGGATTGAAAGATTGATAAACAATTGTTATTTTTTTTTACATTTTTTCAAGAATTTGTACAACTATCATTCAAAGAAATGAATTATGACCATATTACTACAGTGTTATCAGCGACATAACACCCAATGTTATTATAACATTCCAGATGAAAGTCCATCCATGCAGTTATGTAAATACAATTGGAAGGATGCTGTTTCGACGCTTCTCATCATCCCAACTCCGATACTATGAAACCGTCGTAAGAAGCAAACATTAAGATGATGTTCGGCTATTCCAGCAGTGTCGTTTACAGTAGGCTTGAAGAAATTCTAATATCGCAAAATAGCTGGAAATATTGATGTCTATGGTACTAATAACTACTTCTTTAAAAGGTATATGCACATGTGAAACAGAGGTTTTTAACGTTCATGCCACGGTATGAACGCAAATTGGTGACCTCCATATTTGACCTATTTTTCAAGTTGTAAAACATATTTCCGAATCCAATATCAACTATATGTTGCTTTGTATTTTATTGTTAATTTATACCAGAAATGAAATACCGTGTATATTGTTTATATCAATATCAAGTCTAAGCGACTTCATGGAATATCGATGTAAACGCTTTACTTCATAAAAGTTAAAATAAAAAGAGCGCCTTTCAATTCATATATACTTTAAATAACACCTAGCGGAGCTGAGGTTGGCTGTAAGTTTCCATTATTTCAATTTTGACGTCACAACACAAACAAGATACACTTGTTTTAAACCTTGTAACTGATTAAGTTTGAGGAAATTCCTATTTATTTCTAAACCCGCATTTCATTAGGCAGAAGACACTGTCATCCTGTTGTGTTGTGGGGTCTTACCTGTAAAATCAATCAATCAATCAATCAATCAATCAATCAATCAATATATCTATCAATCTATCAATCAATCAATCGAACCGGGTTGTGGGTTGAAAAGTATGCCACAGTGAAATGTATTATTATCAATCAATCAATCAATCAATCTATTAACAAGCTAATCCGATCAATATAGCTTGAAACGATCTAACCATGATATATGCCATTGTATTGTTGTCATATTTTACCAACTGGATTTTAATTAAAACCAGAGATTACAAACTTGTTTGACGGTTATACAAACACACGGAGCAAATATACTCCGTGTGTTAGCGGACCAGCGAAATAGATTGCAAATATTCAAATATTGAAAAACAATTCAATAAAAAAGAATTAGTGACTGTTTGCAACACTACGATGGGAACATACGAGAAAGATATGTATCACAATATAATTAATATTGTTGATATCAAAAAGGGGGAAATGGAAGAACAATAGACTGGTTTCCATTGAACACATATGTTACAGAGTCCATTAACCCAACCTGTGGTATTCGGACATTTAATAGCCTCGATTGGTCAAGTAATAAACAGGGCGCCGCGTTGTTTCTCGTCTGTTTTTTTCTCTCTTTCACTCAGCTGTTTCCGGATAATAAAGTGATTTGATCTTTATAGCGTCCGCTTCCGTTTTTATTGACTGTATACTTGGTATTTGGTTTCCTAAGTAACCAATAATTCGTACCCGGATACTGTGACCACTGACTAATGACCGACATCGCTTTCAAGGTGGCACGGCAGGTAATTATGGCAAGGGGGAAAGAGCAAAAGGTCATTCATTAGTATGCAAAAATATGCAAATTTCTGATATGTTACGGAGTGAATATGAGCACTGGTTACATTGGACTAAAAAAGCCGAATGCAATCTGATTTTGTGTTGTGGCCATGTGTTGCCGTCCTTATTAGATACGATCATACCATATTAGTAAGATTGTGTTGATGAAAATTATGGAAAGAGTTTCAAAAACGCATGTGAAGCTTTAAGCCTAATAAAAACTTGAAATTAGAATGTGTAGATTTCTTAGAAAAACCTGATATTAAAAACTATTCCAAATTGTGTGAATCTCTCTCAATAAATATCAATGAAAGGTATTTAAAAAATATTATTGATAGATAAAAATAGTTTAAATTTTATAATGATTTTTTAAGCAAGCTTAATGAGCTTCATACCCGATTCGTTTGAAACCCTGCCACCCGATATATGCAACATGTGGTGGTTTTACGGGAAACACTTCCATCACGCGCTATGTAGCGCCATTCCCAGTGTCCCGTTGCTGGTAGCAGGTTGACGATAAACGTTCGTATGTAAATTTCGCCTGTGTTTGATACGGTATCTAGCGGTTGAAATTCACATCAACCTTATCTATGTAAAATTACCTGGAATAAAAATAGAAAAGTGTTACTGTAGCTTTTCAATAACCTCAAATGATATCCATGATTTTCACTGTTAAGGATTTTAAAAAGTGGTATATTTGTTGCCTACAATGACATAACGCGAGTCTGGCTGGTATCTACCACATTGTGAAAAATAAAAATAAAATATTAAAAAAATGTTTAAGGTTTATAAAGCATTTTTGGCTACAGAAATTCCTATTATTTCCGTGTACATTGAAACCTCGTCTGTCTAGGCACCTACGTATAACAGAACCTCATAAGTTCGGAAAATTGGTCTTTATATATATGGGAACCTCATGAGTTCGGACACTTTGGTCTTTGTATATATTGGAACCTCATAAGTTCTGACACTTTGTATACAATGAAATCGCGTTAGTCTTGACAAAATGGCACATGAATAAAAAAAATCGCAGTTCAACACTTTGATATGTGTATTAAAATCAAATTCCGTTAGTAGAATATTTAGTTTTTGTATAGAATCCTCATTAGTCGCGACACGTTGTTCCAGATATAGTTAGAAACAACTTATTCAAATTTGGTGTCGGAGGTTTCCGGGTTCACAATTTACACACTGTAAATAAGTATTATTTCTTTTCGCGAATTAATCTTTCTCAAAACAAATTAACAAACTAAACTGTAGAAAATATGTCACATGTTTAATACTAACGACCACAAATCCCGCTCTAGAGAGGGCGACGCCATGATGATGATGATGGTGATGATGACGATGTGATGATGACGTTTCCGGTAGTTCAAAGGTCGAGCGTTAGAGAGTTGAGAAGACCTATATGGGCGATTATCTTGTGGTCTAATAGTCCAATCGAGCACTGATTACACGTGAAATGCTTACTCGTGCGAAACATGTGTTCACGTTACAGGTAACAATGACGGGACCAATGGCATAATCTAAAACCTGGAACAAGGACGGCTTATCTATATTCAGTAACGACTTCTTTAGACACGTAGTTATGTAGATAATTTACAACAAACTAAACAATCGGGATACTTTCGAAAATAAAGTTGACATATATATTTTCTCTTACTGAACTACAAAGACTACGCTTTGCTACATATATTGGGAGGAGGTCATTATTGTTCCAAAATAGATGATTGGATTTTGTTTTAAAATACACATATTTTTCTTTAAACATATCTCCAAAACAAATGACAGAAAGGACACGAGTTATTAGAACTACCGATAACAATTTTTTTTCAATCTTCCAATCATACAAACAAAAAATGAATTGATTTTTAGCTAATTACAATTATGTTATGGGCGGATTGGTCGAGTGGTAAACACTCCGACCTTCCACGCAGGCGGCTTGAATTCGATCCTCGTACTCATGGATATTCAGAGAAAGTGTTTTTCTCCTGCACACACAACTCCACACAACCCACGTGGAGTATAAAATGGTATGGGCCTCGTGGATGTTACGGTATCGTAAAACCTATCAATCAATCAATTAATCAAATGTTACGGTATCTGTGCATTCAAGTGTACTATAAATGATACCGTTGGAAGAACGGTCACACTACAAACAGAACACATTACATCTCCAGCACATACGCAGGCATACGCAGGCATATACACATAGGGAGATATTAGCTAGGTGGCATATGACTAGTAGTTAGCACCTGGTAAGTCAGCTCCTTTGAATTCCTCAAAAATTGTATTGATTGATGTATTTGCTAATTGTATTAATTGTATATCTATGTACTGTAAAGCGCTTTAGAGTGGCTTATGTTAGCTAGATAGGGCGCTATATCAAGTGTTGTCCATTATTATTATTATTACATAATTAATATTGCTGGTAACAGGCATTTTAATTAACTTAAAAAACCGCGCGGTTTATTTAGAGTACACTCGGTTTTTTTGTGTTATATCTCCATAACATACAAAACATATTCAAGTTAATCCTTAAATAATCGCTTTAATTCAATTTCAAATATGTTTGAATTCAGGTACTGGCTGCATGTCAGTTTTTACCCCGGGTACTCAGGCTTTCCTCCACCACCAAAACCTGGCACGTCCTTAAATGACCATATCTGTTAATAGGTTGTAAACCAAAACAAACTAAACCAAGGTTGAATTCCATAATGATTAACGCTTGGAATTTGGTTTTAAATGTTTGTTAGGCCAGAGACGTACACTGTATACTGTATTATTCGTCTCTGGTTAGACATTTCTCGATAAGTTATATTTTTATACATATAAGCTTCGATCACAATTAATTCTAGTCGTCTCCAATAATGATCTTCACATACAAAGTACATCTTTTGTTATTTAAAGCTTGGTTGTATTTTGATTTATGAATGGTTCTAGAATTGTTCTCTCCAGTTGTGCGCTCGGCCTGGTTTTCCCGCGGTCCGTGGTCATTCTGTCACCAAACACCGATACCGTTCACATCTAATTAACCCGTTAAGTTCGTTTTAATACTTCCAACATCTCGCGCCGGGCGTGAGAAATGACGTTAATTGAATTCATTACTATTACAATGTCGGATTCGACCAGCAGAAAATTAATAGATTTGGCGTGAATTGGGACAAGACCGTTCAGCGATAAGCCAGTCTTTGATCTCGCCGGCGCTGGCCTGGGTCCTCGCTTCCGTCTGATAAATATAGGTGTTTCTGAGTCCGGTTCGACTAAGGTGGATTATAAATTACAATAATAGGTAGGTGAGTAGTGAAGTAAAGGTGTAACAGAGGTTACAAAAACTATGTGTTTGGCGTTCTGGTAAATTGTTTACAAATACCGTTACGGATGGGACGATGGGCCGAAGCTGACAGCTCTAAGGAAGGTTTCCAAGTACAGACATGCTTTTGTCTCAGTGAGGTTACAAATCCAATTTCAACGCCTTTCCATTATTTTTATTTTGTTGATTTAAAATGATATCAAATGAAATCAAATAGCATTAATTTGCGAGGTATCGGACACACAGGTAAGACTGACGCCACGATGTTTCGTGGCATACAACCTCAACAGAAAATCGGTAGAGTATGGGCGAAATAGTGGTTAGGTCTGTTATTTATGTGTTCAATCTTTATGACAACAGCTGGTAGGTGACGATTGAGTTTTTTTTTTCAATTTAAACCTGTTCATTGAACAAAAACAATCGCAAGAAGATGGGCACACATTATTTCAACGCCATCTACACCCTCTCCAAACCATTGAATTGAATATATATATATATATATATATATCACATGAAAAGGCAAACCCTATTACAGAGAGATATTTCACAGTCAGAATTATTGCTAAACTAGAAGATAATGCGTAATTAGAGAGTAAGTGAAACGAAACGGTTCCCTGACGTAGACCTAGTATTGGTTATATCAAACAATGTATGAGGGAATTAAGCAGATCCTTGACGATGTCCTGAAATAAAATTTAAAGTGTAATAGATTGGGAAAGAATGCGGATCCTTGGCATAGGCCTATAATTAAACTGAAAGACAACACCGGAAACAAAGCAGATCCTTGACGTAGAAATATAACAAAATATAAAATTGCAATAGGCAATAGAGGAACAAAACGGATCCTTGACGTCGACCAAGCGTAATTCCAACATAGCACCTAACATTTTTATCTAACGCTACCTTCTGCTCATGCTGGAGACGATTGCACTGGAGATGGTGACATAAACTTTTGTCTAATTAGAATATAGTAGATATTGTTTCCAGACAACTTATTTCCGAGGATTTGAATTCGCGGGCAGGACTGGCAAATACAGCAACATACCCCTTTGTTTGAAATGCGCCTGGATAACAATTCCTCAGATATTTGCCATCGATTATCATTGCAAATTTTTCACCACGATAAAATACAGGGTAAAGTATATCCTTGGCGAAACAGAAGGGATACAATATGTAATTGGTCAAGCGGTGTCAAATCTCAGTTCGTCGTGAAAAAATGTTTTGAACAAGAGAATAACAAATTGTCTTTGCTCATTTCATATTAAATAAACCTCGATATAATGTCACTACTTTATATTACCTACATTTAACAAGATTGAGGGTGGCAGTATAACGAAGTGTTGATGAAAACCTGATCGTCCTTTTGTATATATCGTTGTGGATATGAGCGGTAATTAATTAAAGGATGGTTGCTTTTAAGACGCGAGTGAAGTGGTGATATCTAGTTCTCCGTTGAAACATTGGTGATAATTCTTTAACAGGGGCGATACCTGTATGAGATGCCAATTGATGTTCGCCAGCTACTTTTTTTTATGTAACACTAGACAACTCCTCCCGAACTAGTGATTAGGTATTCGCTACGTTGTTATTCCCCCTTCAGGACGTTTACAACTTTAAAAAAAATCCAATTGTCACAGTTTCGGTTTCAGATTACATTAAGGAAATGTTTTGTAATACTCTGAAATTACACGTGATAATTATTTCGTATCGGGTTTTCTTTATGTTGAGAGATAAACTAATATCTGTCAATGGTATTTGTATGATGTGCGCCCAGGCCTGTATTGGTAATATAATCGTTAATAGTGTAGTGGGATAATGGCGGAGACGTATATGTGGTAGTTATTGGGGGATAACCACCCGGAGAGAACAAAAGGCGGGGCCCCGAGGGTGTCACCGGATACGGAACGTGCCGTAATAACTCCCTGAACAGGGTAACAGATCCGGGCTCGTCCCGACCTGCTTTCTTACAAACAATTTGTTACAATTTCATAGAGGTTTGAGGAGATATATGGCTAGTACTTCCATTCATTCGCGTCTCTAGTTTTGAAGATAGTTAATGAGATGTGAAAACGGTAAAATAAACACCTGTGGTGTCGTATCATTGACAGTGTTCAGGTGAAAACAAACGTCCAGGCTAAAATTTACAAATCAGAGACGACCGTTATGCAAAGAAAATATCATAATAACGATTGTATTCTTGTCCAAAATGTTGGACACAATACTTTGGCATTGAAAGGAAAATCAAAAACCAAATGTCCCACCTAATTCTCATGATTGCGTCCCTTTTCACCTTCACGTAATGGGATGTGTTTTGCGTCTTTATTTTTTCATGAATGAATGTTAAATTACCGTATATAAACGAACGTAGCACGTTAACTGATTCAATTTATAAAAAAAACCCCACATAAATCTGCACAAGTATCTGGCCATATCTTTCAATTTCTGATTTATAAATCACAAACAGGTCTACATCCTGTATTACCACAAACCTTACAGTTTAAAACAACAACAACAACATAACACATGTGCCGACCTGTAATGTAGTTCGCAGTACACCCGGATCTGTATCTCTTTTTATTCTGTTAGTTTTCCTTCAAAACTGGTCCACATAATTAATCTTGCCTTTTATGTCCTTAATATGTCGATCCTCCTCCTCCTCCTCTCCTCCTCCTCCTCCTCCTCATTCCCTTCTCTCCCCCTACCTCTTTGTCATCATAAACTCAAGTTATAAAACTTACCTTCAATATTTCACTAAAAAACAAGAAGTGAAAATAGATTGAATTCGAACTTAAACCATGTTCGTGCTTTCTGGTAACCATCGTGTGCGAGCTATTTGGTTCGTAGTTAAAGTTCGCTATAGAATAGACATATCAGTTTGACATAAATATGTATCATAGATATATTAAATACAAGTAAACCAGGTGAAAATCCCAGAATTTACTTACACGATTAATAATAATGATATTAATATACAACATTAAATTACTCTAAGGCGCTTTACAAAATATGGATAATAGTAATGGTTATAATTGTGAAAACAAACAACAAAGGCTTGCAATCACTTTCATACATTTAACAAGCAATGTGCACATAATTGAACAAATAAAAGGGTGTATTTACATGACGTCTTTGCAAAGATTCTAAAATGCAGACGTGAAGAGGTGAGTTTTTATGTCCCTCTTGAACCCGGCCAGGGTATTTGACTTCCTAATAGCAGATGGTAAGCTATTCCACAACGTAGCCGAAACCCTCCCAAAGCATCTGTTTCCGCAGGTCACAGTACGAGATTTTGGGGAACACAACAAAGATTCTGACTCCGACCGCAGTGATATTGACGGCTGATACAGGGTAACAAGCTCCTGTAGGTACTGAGGAGCTGTTCCATTCAGTGCCTTGTATGTGTATACCAGAATTTTGTACTGCGACCTGTATCGTACAGGTAACCAGTGCAACGAATAAAGCGCAATATATTTCTTGGATTATTTTTACCACAGCACCGGCCGTACTGTATATTTAAATATCACAGTCATGTTCATCTGTGTCTTTATATACATTCTACAAATACAAGTATTCCTAAAAATCGTGTTGTTTTTGCTAGCAAAGTACAATTTTAAACTTTCGTTTCATTTTCGAGATTATCGAACATCGAATTATGGACATTATATACGTTTCTGATAACAAACGTTAGACCACCCTCTGCTATATTTTTCGATAAATAGGCAGTGAGATATTCAATATTTTAATAAATGTACATGGAATTTACATGTTAAGTGTAGAATAATCGATCGACGGTGCTCAAAACGCCTGTTAACATGGATCCAATAAATACACATTACTCAGTCAGTCTGCAATCAACATCCGGTCAAGGCAGCACCGCTTGCTTATCGGTCAGTCTTGCCTCCTGTGGCGAGTGGACAATGGTCATCGTCGACATAGCTGAGGAGGAGGACAATAGGGTGGTCAGCTGCGTGTTAGGGATTTGGGTTGACAGATATTGACGTAACAGATCTGCTGGTGCGTACACACAGCAACTCTGAGATGACGGGTATCAAAAAGCGCAACGGATAAGGACTAATATTGGATGGAGCAACTGTCACAAACTGACTCGAGTTCATTTTGTATTGTTTTACGACATATCGATAACGTAAATCATTTACAGCCAAACTACACTAAAATAGACGTTAACAAAAAAGAATCACCAAGAATTAAACTAAAGAAGTATTAAAAAAAATGGTTGAAAACGATAAAAAAAACCACCCGAACTAGTTATAAAATATGGGATCATATTTTTCTGTACATTTAATTGAACCCAAATGATCATTTATTAACATCACAGAAAATGTATCAACCACTTCGTTACGGTTAAGATTCTTTCACATATTTCATTAAAATCGACACTCGATAATAATCTATTTGACAGAACAATGGTCACAAGAACGAATATAAGGTTTATTTTGTAACCATCACTCATGAAAGTTTGATCTATGCGTAGCCGCGAGAGGAAACATACTCTCTGACGTCACGTTTATCAAAGAGGTAGTATATAGTACTGTTAGGTAGTATACAGTACTGTTAGGTAGTATACAGTACTGTTAGGTAGTATACAGTACTGCTAGGTAGTATACAGTACG
>NW_018403741.1:346324-346539 GCF_002113885.1 Mizuhopecten yessoensis | reverse complement strand
GTATACAGTACTGTTAGGTAGTATATAGTCCTGTTAGGTAGTATACAGTCATGTTAGGTAGTATATAGTACTGTTAGGTAGTATATTGTACTGTTATGTAGTATACAGTACTGTTAGGTAGTATATAGTACTGTTCGGTAGTATATAGTACTGTTAGGTAGTATATAGTACTGTTCGGTAGTATATAGTACTGTTAGGTAGTATATAGTACTGTT
>NW_018403741.1:346103-346248 GCF_002113885.1 Mizuhopecten yessoensis | reverse complement strand
GGTAGTATATAGTACTGTTCGGTAGTATATAGTACTGTTTGGTAGTATATAGTACTGTTAGGTAGTATATAGTACTGTTAGGTAGTATATAGTACTGTTAGGAAGTATATAGTACTGTTCGGTAGTATATAGTACTGTTAGGTAT
>NW_018403741.1:262447-336160 GCF_002113885.1 Mizuhopecten yessoensis | reverse complement strand
ATCTCAAAACATGTCTGGTACCCCTCCCTCTGATGTTTTCAAACGCCTATAGTACCGCTCCTTATGGTGTCTACACAGCTCTATTATCTTTCCTGTTGTTGTCAACACACGTCTACTACCCTCTAGTTGATATTGAAACACGCTATGTACCCCTCTAGCTTATGTCGAAACATTCTGAGCACCTTTCTATCTGATGTCTAAACATGCCAAATACCCCTCTAACTGATGTCTAAACNTATACAGTACTGTTAGGTAGTATATAGTACTGTTAGGTAGTATACTCTACTGCTAGGTAGTATACAGTATACAGTACTGTTAGGTAGTATACAGAATTATCATGGTTGATATAGGTCGATTTTTCATAGTTATATTTTCTTTTGTGTTTTTTCACTTTTTTATTAAGGATTTTTGATTTGTTTAATTTTGATTGCAGATAAAATGAATTATTTTTTATAAATTTGATCGCATAATGTATGATTTTAACATGAACATTTATTGCTGACCATAGGACACTTTTTGAAAGAATCAACTGAATAAGGAAATTACTTTAATATCATTATTATTATTTTATCAGAATAATGTCTTAATAGGATTTCGCCGTTGTGAAATTATCCAGTCAAATTGATAAGTTTAAAATAGGTTAAACCCCAATTAACATTTCATTTCAAACAACATTAAATTCGCCGTTCGCTATGATCATTATTTTGTATTATTTATATCGAATTTATTCTTGCACTTGGAATTTGTGCTGATGTTTATCTGAATTACAGATTTTAAAACACGTTTCTAAAATATAAAGAAATCTTTAATCAATACCTACGTTTTGTATTTAACCGAAATGAGCAAGCAGAATTTCTTATATTCCGTCTTTTATACAAACCGTTACGATGTATTCGCTGCTGAAAAATCGTTTTGTTAATTAGATGCAAAGTGGGCGGGACGTTTCTCGACCGAACAAGCTATAAATTAATCGCCTCGCGATCTAATGAATAATCAATGAGGTTTTGCGTGAAGTCTGCGGACAACGAGCCTGGCCTTTCTCTCTTTAGCGGCTGGACTGTAAACATAAAAACATTCGGTCAAATATCAACAGGACAAAACACAAAAAGTGACCATTTAACAGCACTGGACACGCGTAAATAAATAAAAACAGAGGAATTGAAATTGATACAAGAACCACACGTAAAGAGCCGACAACGACTGGCCTTTGTAAGGATTTAAATCTTGCTGTGAAAATCAATACTAACAAATATGTACGATTGCATAAATTTGAATTTTACAAATGTACTTTTAGTTAAGTTCAAGCAGAACAAATTAATTTGATTATTTTCTGAAAATATTCTTTTCTCTTAATATTAATATGTATATTTCCCACTACGATATCAACGTACGAAAAGCATTTAACGCATCAAAATATTTTTGGATATTTTTCCCCCATAAGATAATTCAAATATCAATTATCTTAAAACTACAGCGAGATAATTATTTTATTTTGCATTTGAGTTGTTTTAATAATCTAATATCTCTTTTAAATGTGACATCAAATTATATATTTTTCACATCAAATTATATTTTTCTAAATTTCCTTCTTATACTTTTTAAGAAGACAGTCATAAATTAAAATTTAAGCAATGATTTGAGGAATACACGAATACAATCAACCTGGAGATTTTTTAGAATTATATAACCGAGTTTTCATCAACACCACACAGTCCCCCCCCCCCTCCCCCCTCCCCGACCCCCCTGCTGGCTGAGTGATGCGGTTGTAAAGCTATAATTAATACGTACAGTCCTAAGGGATGGTTAAAAAGGCCAGATAGCCGTTGATAACTAAAACTCCGGGTGTCTATTTACCTCGGTTTAAATCCCGAAGGGATAAATAATTTGCTTATTTTTTTCTACAATTGAGATTTCCATGACTTCACACGTTTAAAAAAAGAGCGGAATTCGATCTTGTTTCAAACAATTGGAACAAGTTGCTTTAGTAATGCGATCTACCCCGGATAGAAGCCCTCAACACCTATTTTGCGATCTGTAGGGGGATCGAGGGGGTAATTTCCTTCCTGTGGTGTATTTGTAAAGGGCAGTGTCGACACCCGACTAGGGCTTTACGTAGTCCCTCTGTGGGGACATCGTCGTTTCCATGGATACAGATTACAGAATGTCAGAAATAATATGACACCCACAAATAGCCGGATGCTATTTGTAGCTAAATACTTTTTTCTCCTTTGTCATAAGTTCACATCATTTTCTTATCATTTCTTGAACTACTGAAAAAATATATCAACATTGACATTTTCTGTTCTAAGAAATGGCAAATGGAAATGAAATTTGAACTCGATTGAAAAGTTTTCTTCAAATATTTTGATACCTAAGTTTTGATAATATTTTAAGATTCAGATTGTTATTTTTAATAGTATGGTGAAAAACTGATATATATTCATGGAAATAATACCAACAGTTTGCCCGGATGTTTTATTTCGCATGTACGTGTTTTTGATGTTGTTATGTGTTTAGCCACATTGAGTTAAAAATAAAGAAAAAAGTGAACTAATGAAAAACTGTACCTGTGTATCATTTTAACATACATCAAACGTACCCCCTAGTATATCGATTGTTAGATAGGGGGGGNCTGTATCAGTCAATGACCACAAGTCCTAATGGGTTATCATCGCTGTCCTTTGTCGCTCTCCAAATCACAGGTAAATGTTGATAAAACAGGTATATATATATATACACATATCTACCTATTTGTCTTAACGTACCACACCTGGCCAGTGGGCATCGGATGTGAGACACATAGGGTGCCTATTCTCCCCCTCCAGATCACTTTTCTAGAAATAAAACACAAAACATCTCCTAGCCCATAGCCAAGACGGAATAGATAACAAATTCGCGGCGTGTTTTATTTTCCTGTGTAATTTTTTCTCACCTTAGAAAGGTGAGATGTATACGCAGTGAGGTGGTATAGAATCGCTTGCCTTTGTTATCATCTTCCGCGCTGCTGAACATCTTGGATGATAGCGTACCAGCGAGGTGACTTTAATTAAAATTTCCCCACTTCTTCCTCCCCCTATAAAGTTGTATTCCGATTCCAATACGGGACGTTATAGTATCATAAGATGTTGAAACGCAATATGTTTCGGAGAATTTCTTAAAATATGAGTTTAAAATCCTTTTATGGTCATTGAAGCAAAGCACTTTACATTGAAACGATGAACGTTTTGTGGTCTCGTACACTGTACAGGGTATATAGGGATAGTCGAGGCGCATTAACTGTCAGTCAAACCAATATCACTACTCTCACTTGCTAAAAATCCTTATCCGTATAATATACATGTGCTCTAATATGGGAACCTAAATTCTAGTCCAAAAGCGGAAAATTATTTGTGTGTGTACATCGACAGCAAGCTGCGAGTATGTGTTTGTTTTGGAGTCGTGTCATTATCCAAGCGAGCACATGGCTTCTAGTTGTGTGATATCGAACGGGCCGGGCTTAACACCCATCAGCCAATCAGAAGACGGAGACAGCGACTCGTTGTAAATTTAATGGTCCGTTCATTGTCAATCATGAGGACGTTAGCCAATCCTCGTCTCGTTAAGGCTGGCATCAATCATGGCAATGATAATACGCTAGCCGGCTAAGGTAAAGAAATGCTTCGTCTCTCTCGTGTTATGCATAACCCATAAGATAGCGAGTGGAGTCGGGGCGGTTTTGCAAGTCAGATAAGGTGCTTGCTACGATCGTGTGTTGCCTTATGTGAACCATATACCTGATACATGTAAATGTGAAGTATTAACAAGTCCGCATGATAATGGCTACGAGTGCTAGTCTGTATCTGGCTTCCAGTACACCTCCGTCGCTCAACAACTCTCATCTCGACCCGACCCACGGGATGCAGGGACTTGTGTCACAACAAACACAGTATCATCACCGGAACACGGATTTACAGGAAATTAAGTACATGCCGCCACAGCATCAAAATGGACATCACTTGAGTCAGCTTCACAACCAGTGGGGGCTACCGTGTGGCGATTCCTGGGGTACCTCCGCCATGCCCCAGCTCCAGGATATGCGAGATATGAGGGACATCAAACCCAACCCCCAGGTAACAACCGACGGGCACCACGCTACTCTCCATCACCGACCACAGCAACTTCACTCCCCACACACATGGCATTCACAGCTATCCTCCCCCCACCTCAACCTTTCCAACGGGGGTGGCCAGTTACAGCAAATGGGGTACGGCGTCCCTATGAACGGGATGTTGTCACCCCATCAGCTCCACCCGGCAATGCGAGACCCGGAACACGATATGGACCAGCATGCCCAGGGGTCCGACGATGATGCACCGTCCTCGGATGATTTGGAAGCTTTTGCAAAACAATTTAAACAGAGGCGGATAAAGCTCGGATTTACACAAGCTGACGTTGGGCTCGCTCTGGGAACTCTTTATGGTAACGTGTTTAGTCAAACAACTATTTGTCGATTTGAAGCATTGCAATTGAGTTTTAAGAATATGTGTAAATTGAAACCTTTACTTCAAAAATGGTTAGAAGAGGCTGATTCCACGACGGGATCGCCAACAAACATAGACAAAATCGCCGCTCAAGGTCGTAAACGAAAGAAGCGCACAAGTATAGAAGTTACTGTGAAAGGTGCTCTCGAGAATCACTTCATGAAACAACCGAAACCATCGGCACCGGAAATAACACATTTAGCAGACCAGTTACAACTGGAGAAAGAGGTGGTCCGTGTCTGGTTCTGTAACAGGAGACAGAAGGAGAAGCGAATGACC
This sequence comes from Mizuhopecten yessoensis, assembly GCF_002113885.1. Classification (NCBI taxonomy): domain Eukaryota; kingdom Metazoa; phylum Mollusca; class Bivalvia; order Pectinida; family Pectinidae; genus Mizuhopecten; species Mizuhopecten yessoensis. The sequence goes on along the minus strand of NW_018403741.1, from coordinate 331,361 downwards.
CCGCCCGGGCCCCTCGGTCCGAACGGAGAAATTCTTATGCCGGAACAGGGGTCTCCGGAGAGCCCCAATGGGCCCGGAAGTCCCCTGTCTAATGGGTCGAATGGACAAATGGGGGGCAACCCCGGAATGGGGATGAACATGCCGGTGAGTTCGCCCTCCCTATCTTCCTCTCACGGACTTTCTCAAACTGGACACATAGTTAGTCAATTGATGAGTGGCCATCATCAGCCCCCGCCTCACCATCACTACAACCCACAGAATCACTCGCCTACCCATTGACTAGAGGATGTTCCGTTTTAGGACAAGGATAACGCCCCAAGGACAATTCGGTCATTGTCACGCGCTGACCAGTCATCACACTGACCAACAGGTAAAATATATACATACGACAAACGAAATATGTGCTAAAGAAAATGTTTTCACAACTTGAACGCGTATCGCTCCATCTTTATTATTATACAGAGACTGTCCCGAGAGTGGACAGTCGTAAAACGGACAAGGACTATACCTGTGTGTGCTCTAGACATGGCCTGGTCATCGCCGAATGACCATGGGGTGTTAGAACTGACGGCAGCTGACCACATCTCCGGACTCTATGGACAAGTGACAGGTTGATTCCGTGCTCATGTCATTTTAGAGCTGTGATTTGTATCGAATTGATGGATGTACTATCTTGAGCTGGACACTTCGGCCAGTGTCCACTACAGTAGTGTCTATCAGATCAACAGACTGGTCACCTAGAACGGAACAATTGCATCGGACAGGAATATTAAAGGTCAAAGTTATGACCTCCTTCCAAAGTCAGGTATGGAACAACGTTGATTTTGTGGGAATTTAGGGGCAAGTGAAAAAGACTGTAGCTCAAGACCTGTTTATATGATAAATGAACCACCATTGAATTAAGGAAACCGTCGGGAGGTTCAAATATCCTGATTTTCCACACCGATCGGGAAAATGTTGCTCTTTTAATTAGGGCAAGACAATGGGTATGATGATTGGGCAATTTCTTTGATGAAATGTCTTAGAAAAATGGTGTGCAGCAAAAAATATTACACTTTGAAATTCATCTCAGATATTCTGTGGACAGTTTTTTTTGTTATATCGGTTTCATAAGAAGAAATCTGTGCTAAAAATGTTCAGTGCAGTATTCAGGAATTTTTCAATTAGGATGATGATGTGTGTGTGTGGTTACTGTTTGCTCTTCTCATGGTCGGAGCGTGCTAAACCCTCCATGTTTGAGAAAGTGTGATTCGACCAGCCGATTAATTTTCAATTCTACCGGATCCATACTGTTGATATACAAGGGGGAAAAGATTGGTTCGATGTTAGCTCAATTTCCAATACTAGTCGTGGTCGCGACACTTTCATAAGTGTGATCTCTTTGTATAAATAGCTGTGCAAAGTTGACTTAGTGTCTAAGAGGGGTATCAATTTCTACAAGAATCACGAACCTCAAAGATTAACACAGCTAACAAACACTATTTTTTTGATGAACCAATCTTTTAGAGATACAAGGCCATACGAAATGTGTTGTACATTTTTGTTTGTTTATAATGTTTTAATTTAAAACAAACCTCGAAACGGGTTTCAAAAACCTGATCTTATTAGCTGCTGTTTGCACTCGGAAATTGATTTTTATTTCTCTGGAAATTTAATTTTCAACACATACGATTGCAGATATCAAGTTTAAATTGACAAAGACAAATTTTCTTCCATTTTTGAAAGCTGACATAATTTTGTTTACATCTACCATTTTGATATTAGTCACAGATTTTGAATTATTAGTGCTATGATTTTAAAATAATAATTGTCTTTAAAAAGTTCAACCAATCCCATTGTCATATTAGTATGTTATTGTAATATTCCAGATTTATCCGTTTTTAAAACGATAAACCATGAAATGCATTGTGGCATTCCAGATTTTTAAATTTATTAAGGAAAACTATATTTATTTGTATTTTAAATACATTTTTTATTCCATAAATTCCTTAATGAATTTAAAATTATCAGCTTATTTAATTCCTTTATCATTCTGATCAAGGTTATCACATTCCTCTTATCTGAATGAAGTAATAATACAAGTTTTATGAACATTTTACATCAATTTTCAGCATTTATAATTTTTCTCCAGGTGTATTTAATGCTACCATTGATGAATTTGGTATATAGAGTTCCAATTTTGAGAAATTTGAAATATTATGGTGTGATTATAGTATAATAATTCCATTTTAAGTTATATAATATTATATTATAATATAGCTTTTGAAAAATATTCCTTTGTTTTTTATCAATGTCTATTGCACCCATTGAACTAGGTGTGAAGGTATGTGTTTTTGTTGAATGAATGAACGGAATGGCTGAAGTGATTTTGTCGTTTAATCTTATTCAAATGATGTATCTTGGAATTCTAAATGATACCGTCATTTTTTTGCCAGTAAATAAATATTTTTACAAGTGCACATCAGACCTCAGAAATTATATTTTAAGAAAACTCACTGCTTTTATACCTTATCGGTTTAAAATATGAAAATGGCTGTTATGAATAAAACACACAATATATACTCTGTTTCTCATACTAAAAAAGAAGAAGATTAAAGACAAATAACTTGGGTTTTGTACCTAATTATATATCCCGGTTTAAAGTTAAAAGCAACATGTCGATTTCAAATGACTAGAATATTAATCAATGTTCAATTCAAATCGCATTTCTTGTGTTGATTTTCAAACTGAATTTAAATATTTGTTTTGTCGTTTTGAACCCTCCGAATGTTTTCAGCAATGGCTAACATAAGCGTAGACAAATACATGCATATATACACTTAAACACGTACTATAAATAATATACGAGAGAAGCACCTTATATTTTTGTGTATATTTCATAACTGCCGTTTTAACAGTCTGGCTACGTGAAATCAAGGATGCATGGTTGATGAATGGGGGCCAACATATACGAACCAACGTCTGCCAGGGAAAATACGGGATGATGATGATGATGATAGTCGGGTACCGGGCATTAATATGAGGGCTTAATAATGCCAATGAAATTGACGTCGGCATGTTTTATTTCAGCGCTTGTGTTTATTTTTTTGGTGAAATGCTCACTTTACATAACGTGTTATCTCCCACAATATCCTGGTAAATATGACACACTTGTTTATGTAAAGCGTGGTCCTAGATAATTTTATTTCGTCCGGAAAGACCTATAACTGTCATCTAGGCCTACACTGTACAGCGTCGAATGAACTCTTATATATACTTGCATTAGCCGTTGGGTATATTGAATGTGTGTATTCGATGGTGACGGTCGCTACTATTTCACTTCCCCAGGGGTACCTATATACTGTGGGCTGTCATTGGAATACGTGTCGAGTCTTTACATAGCCACACATACACACACCTTTTTGCGCGATAAACTTAAGCTCAGCTAACGTCATTGTGAAAGACGTAATTCAAAAACGATTAAAAGTGAATCCTGCAGACGACATGTTGAATAGTATTTTCTCTTCTGCCGTATGATATGATCGAAGGAGACTGTTGATTGTAATTTTGATGATTTGATTGATTTGCTTTAGGTCATCTAAGGTCACATAACGACGAAACTATTGTGACCCCTATTTTTGTATCATCATCTGTCGAATATATTTCATTCACCAAACATATTGCACGTTAACATACTTTGATTGATACCGACACCCTGAGAACAAGTTAAACACAGAATGCCCTTCTATTGGTACACAAATATAAACAAACGTCAAAAACTTAAATCAAATAATATACAATCCAGGAAGATTTTAAGAGATGTCTCTAGCAATAAGTTAAGTCTAAATATAGTTTTAAATCCCTGACATTTTTGTAGAAGGCATATCAACACGGATCACACCTCACGATGATGAATGTAGCCCACTTTAAGACGTCTGGTCCAACTTGATCGTATTATGATGGTATAGTATGGCTTCTCGTAGGTAAATCTAATAACATGGCTGGCTGCCTTTTACTAACTTGTCCTACTCGAGTGAGATTTGATGTCCCACACACCGGTCTAACACCTTCACAACTTGCCGTATTATTTACCTACACGTAAGGTAAAAATCTACGTATACTAAACCCTTTGCTCTGTATGTATGTGTACTTTGACTTTTTTTGGCAGAGTTTGTAGACAATCTTAAAGATTTTTTAATATGTTGCTCGCGTAAATTCTGTTAAATTACTAAAGCTGATATTTCTGTGTTAAACATCTTTACTTATCTTTGTATGTAAATCGTTTTAATATTTTCTTTTCTAGATACACTATTTTGAGGTCACCTTGGTGGATTAAACATCTGTAATTTGCCATTTCTTCGTAAAACATTGATAAACCTTCTGTAGTTTACCTTCCAGTGTAGGCCATACGTACTCAACTTTACTGTGAAAAACTGTGGTTTACCTTATAAGATATACCATCCACAGTTTACCCGGTATCAGTAAATCGTCTGTAATTTACCCATTCTTGGTAATCTCTTAAGATTAACCCTGTAAGAGTAAAACATAAATGCGTTATTTATTCGTTTGGATGTTTACAATTCTTAGTAAATCATGTGTACTTCTCTCTGAAAAAATCTCGTTAAAATTCTAACCGTAAATACTGAAAGAAACTCCACCCATGAAGCGATATCTCAGATCTCCAACAAACCCTGAGCTGAAATGCTGTTGTATAAGGCTGTGATGTCTGAGGGACAGACACAACAAAAATTTCAATTTTATTTGATCACTAACAGTTCGTCTTTGCTTTCACCCCAAGTCTTAAAAACTATATATTTTTATAGCTAGTCTCAACTTAGCGGTTGTATGGTTTACTGCCCATTTAAATCCTATAAAAATGAAAATAAAACAGGTTTGGTTTTTTAAACCCCATTTTCATTTGAATCTGTCCCTCTGTATATCGGCCATTCCTTAGCTACCGTTTCCGCACCCGGAGAATCCAAGTATTTGTCATGTATGTTCAGAATCCGTTTGAGATCGTAAAACACAATTTAAAACGTCGAAGAAAGAGTTTGATAAGTTTTTTTAAACGGTTATGTAGTGAAAACGCTTCCTATATACCTTAAAATATTAATAATAATTTAGTAAATTAATTGTTTCGACTGAGATGAACTCAACAATGCCATGTGACAGATACCTGTAAAACTACTGTCACTAAAATCTGACAAAATTACTGCATATTTTGAAATGACTATATAGTTGATGTGTTGTAATAAATCTGTACATACCTCGATCCCTGGCCCACTACCTCTCCCCGTAACAGCGAGGTAAACAGGTCAGGAAACGAGGATGGCACACGAAAAGAACATTCCCATATATCAACAGGCCTTTTTATGGAACATTACTTATACAACATGTGCCAATTTGATATTCCTCAACAGAATTCACAAATGATAAATATGCTGGCCTGACTTGGACGTAACAATAAGAAAATCACTGCATTTTGGAGACAACAATAGTAAAAAGAGAATTGAAACAAATTTTTGAGAGAAAGATTAAGGGATTGAATATTTAAATCTTCAAAATGGTTTCGACTTAACTTGTAAAAATCATACCCTTTTTATGAAAATTTACGTTTAAATTGTAGATTTTAGCAATGTTTGAATAATTTATTATAAAATTAGAGTTTAACTTAAGTGGGTCCATTGAAATATTTAGATGATAGATCCTTCTTTTAAATGAATCGGGGAAATAAAAAATATATATGTATGACGAATTAAAACGCATCATAATTCCAAGTTTTGAATTTTTCGAAACTGAACAAGAGTGACATATTGAATGTACACTTTAAACCATCAACATGCTAACATTATATTTGTCTAAAACCAGTTCCAGGTGCTTGGCGGGTAAGATATGAGAATGAGCCCCTCCTTCATCCTTATGTGGGGGTCATCCACAAATTCTTCCCCTCCCAGCCTCCGGATCTGGACCGCTTGTGTCGATACCACACACACTACGAACTAGCTTTATACTAAATCAGTCGTTTCGCACTTCACCTGATGAAATTGACATTATCAAAGGCCTAAGTGACACGCATATCCACTGGTTGTCGTTTTCCTTATCGTCGCAGCTATCGTCTAACTAGGAATTCAATTACTTTAATTTTCTATACGTTTGACTCTGACGCAACTTACGTGCAATGATTTCCCGGCATCCTTTATTTTTCATAATTAATTTAATATGGTAAATTAAATAAAACAGAATAAAAGAAGTGGTACTATAAAGGAACACGCAGACAGATAGCATCAGAGCGAACCGGTAACTACATAACTACATGCAAACTGATTCTGTACCCATGTTCTCAGCCACCAGGCTTCCTTTCCTAGGATAACACCATGTGTGTATCTTGTCTCTATATTTCTACAAATACACAATGGCAATGACAGAGATTTTATTCTCGCAAACTTGTTGCAACGTAGATAATTTTACAAACTTACATCAATAGATTCTAAATATTATACATCCGTACTAATTAAAAGTGATACTCCGTTCTCCTATGAACCTGACAAATTCGGCAAGTGACATTTTTTCCTAATTTGTTACAGAGATGAATTTAAAAGAACTGGGTCTTTTAAAATAATATCTAAATACAAATTTCCTTTTTTATAAATACAATTTGGCGGTCTTACAAGTGATATTATTTCATAATTTGTTACATAGTTGACGGTCGGTACAATTGAACAATAATGAAACTCGTCTCCAATTTCATTAAGTTAACAAAGATTACAGATGCTATTTTCTCTAGGTATAAAATATGGCAGATATTTTGTCCTGTGAGTGACATCAAAGTGGTAACATTACCTAACAAAACCTTATTAGGATTCTACTTCCGTACTATACCGTGTTACTGTCTGAAATTATACCACTGGTGTAACTCACTTCAATACAACACTTAATATTGAAGAACTTGTAATCTTACAATCCCTACGGTTCGTTTAAAAAAAATAGGAAATATTAATCAATCGATAATTGTGCTAGCCAAACTGAATTGTACTTAGGCGGTATTATTGTTGTTCTGGGCACTTAGAGTTGTAAAATAAGCTATTTGATGTTATTCGACAAAGTTCTACAAGTATATTGACTTTATTTCAACAAAAATAACAACAAGACAGTTCAATTAGTCTTCATTTGTTTATTATTACACTGAAGTACAAAATTAATTAAAATTTATTTCAATCTGAATTAAATTAATAAAACTAAGACACTCAAAATATTCATTTTCCAGAAAGTAAAAATAATTGTCCTTGGCCAATATACATGAAATACGCAAATTTATGCAGATTTTTTCTCTTCAAAATATTCTTTTTGAAGAAGAAAACAAATACTCATTCAGTTGGTACTGAAGTCTAAAATTAATCCATGTGACTTAGCTCACTTGGAAGAGGAATTCGATATATACCCTCTTCAGCTAAGATGTAATTTTGTCGATAAGTTTGATCAATTGTGTATAAGAAAAATAATGTTTTTTTTCTTTATTATATTGATGTAACAACCTTCAACATTATCGTTATTGCTTAGTTTGGTGGTGAACCAATGAGAGATTTAATAAGTTGTCAGAGATTTCATGTATGATACAAAAGATAAAAGAAAGACGAAATTGAGAAGTTTTAAGGTAAACACAGAAACACGTGCTTAGCGACAAGAAGCACTTCAAGTTTGATATACAAACGTAATTCTTTTGCTTAGTGTAAGGGACATTTTTAACGTCAAAAATACATCAGACATCTTTTTTTATGGCTGATTTCTTAGATATGAATGCTGATTTTTTTTAAAATAAATACTTTTTCAGTTTCTACATACCCTTGAAATCCAGGAAGATATTAAATAATGAATCTCGTGATGGCCCTGGAATGTATTCCGTTGTATATATCCGTTTCACGGAGAGAAATCTACTATGCAATTAACATCCTTCAGGGATACATTTCTAAAAAAAAACCATATACTCAATTCTGTAGTATGTAGTTCCGCTCTCCTGTTATCACTGTAATATACAAACCAGCGGGGAAACCCTATATAATGTCATATACCTCCCTGCTCCATAAATCATGCTAACTGTCCCAATTCAACTATGTTATACATTATCATTAGGCTTACGATTGAACCAGAAAGTATTTTGCTCAAAATAATCGCCCCCTCTTTAAGTTGTTAAAAGCGAAATAAATTATATTTCCATATCCGTGTATAAAAATATTTAATAGTTGTGAAAAAGAGAGTGATCTGATTATTATTTCCGGAAACTTGTTAAAAGGTGTTGACGTTTATGTCTTATTTTTACGATAAAGTGATCAAAGAGTACGCGGTACTGTTCGGGTTTAAATTTGATTGCCAAACAAGGTACGTTTAAGGGTACTTTACTTTTCACCACAGTTATCATTCATGAATCAAGTTGTAACCACTGAATTGCAATTTAAGAAATCTACGCTAGTATCGTTCGAATTTGTTATTTCTGACTTTCTAAACATACTCACAAATCTTCCCATTCCATTTAATGTAATATAATAATGCTTCGGATTAAAAACATAACGTCATCAAGAAGAAAACTGATACATATATATCTTCATTGAATTGCATTACACTATTGTGTAGGTTCTTTGTGTGGCATTCGTGTGTATTCTGGTGTTGTCATTTGTTATTGATGTGTATTTAAATTTTCCGACACATGATGACAGTTTTGATATGCATCGGGTGTTTCCGTAGTGGCACTTCGCTGCTGTGTATTCGGGTGTTTCCGGATATCATCGCCGTGTATTCGGGTGTCCCCTGACCTGTGTGTACTGAATCTCTACTGACGTCAGCTTTGACACGCTGGGGTAGCCTTGTGTGACACGAGGGGATACTGAGGAGCTGTTACGTAACTAACAGATGAATTCTGGTGAGCACAAAACAACAGAGTGTACACGAGCCGGAATGGACTTGCCCATGTGACAGGAAATGACGTTGACGGGTACGTTGTGTCTTACATAAATGTCAAACAGTTTGCAGTTTCTATAATTGTTGTGATATTTTATATGTGTCGTACAAAGAAAACAGTTAATTTATTTAGGTTGAACAGTACTTTTTCTTTTTATTAACTTAATAAATACCAAGTTTCATCTCTGGTTAATTCCTTTTGTATAATAAGGTGATAATAAAGTGAAAAGAACCATTGATATTTGATTAATAAATCCTAACATCCACCTCACCCCACCCAACACCAACCCCCGAACAGTTTTTGATAGAGATAGGTACTGGAATGTCTGAAATTGATAGTGAAATATAGACTTAAAAAAGAAGAGCAAAATGTGGAAAACTTTCATTTATGATGAAATTGGCTTACTTCACATCCGGTCATAACCAGGGATGTGTAGTGGCATAACAAACAAAATTGTCACGGATAATTATGCACACAGAAATGTACTCAGATTTAATTTTTTAAGGTATGGATTATTATCTGATGATCTTCTTAAAAATAATCCTTTTAAAAGGTGTAAAAATAGATATCTGAAATCGGAGAAAAAACGTTCGTCGCGCACTGCATAACGTCAGACACCGAAGGTGCGGCTGGTCATTGATTGTTTACATATAGTAATGCTATTCTGCATGATCGAACACAGGGACATGAGTATTAAGAGACCTCTTGTATGTTTGATACCTTACCTCTACTCTCTGCACTACTGGAAAGGTATATGACATATGTCTTGACCCTCAAGCCCCTGGTGACATTGTTAGTGTTCATCAAAGCCATGTCAACTTAATATGTCGAATTATTTTCGTAAAAATCTTTAAAATGTTGTTTTTTTTTTTTTTTTTTAAATAATCACATACAAAAATGATATGTTGGAATACATATATTTTGATGGTTTTACCACCAATGATTATGCAAATAATAAAAATGTTATAACAAATATACACTTATTTATGATAACCAATATGAAGCTAACATATCTGTTACACCTGGGTCATATTCGGAGGTTGACAGTCTCAGGATAATGCTTTCCAATCTAGACACTACAAATGCTTTTTGTGTCCAACTGCAACAGATAAAAACATTTGACTATTTACTTTTATTCAAATCGTTATAATTGCTTATTTGTAATTAGTTGAAAACGAATTTTGACTATTGAACAGTGCAGTAATTTTGTTTGTTTATGGTTTAAACACCAATACGGCTTTTTAGGGTCATTTCACGCTAAAATGATATTAGCGGTCACCGACAAAGGGGAGATTAGTTCTGGAAAGACGCAGGTCATTCCGGGCCCCTGTTACATGCACGTGAAGCGCTGGTTTCGTTGATCTTATTCTTCCCTTCGAGCCAACAGGGTGTTTTAATAGAGCGGGAAGGGTTCCGGAAGATGAGTTTGAGTATCGGGGAAATTAACTGACGACTTTATTGAGTACATATAAGTTTCGCAGGGTGATGAAATTTAAAATCGTGGAAAAAATCTCATCAGTGTGTAGAAAACTGATTTACTTTCATTTCCGAAGTTCAGCAACACTGCCGTTTGCACGTGGACTAAAATAGCGTCGCCATTTATACATCTGTACATGTTATATCAGCGTCATAAGACTTTAATTCTGTATAGCATGATTCGATAATTCCATATTCTATAATTCATAAATGTTTGCAAATCGTCACCATTTGAGAAGGGTCCTTGGGTTAACATGTTAAACAAAGAGTTACACATTCGAAATTAAGTGGAGATTCGGTGTTCAAGACACAACCACATTCTGAAACAAGTTTTGCTGAATATTCTGGATTAAATAAAACATGATTTATCAAATTTATATTAATTCAGCGTTTAGGTATGTCCAGAGTTGGTGATCCCCCCCCCCCCCCCCCCCTGAATTTTGAAGGAGCAAACACATTTCAAACAGACAAAATCCTTTCGAATCCAAGAGTCAAACCTCATTTTGGAGAGTCTAAAAAAGGTCGGTACTCTCAAGGGCCTGCTGAAGCATTGGTATTAATAAAGTTTTAATACTCGATTTAGCTTGTAATCCCGCGGATTTTGTTTCTTTTACGTACGGAATTGCCTGATGTATGGAATAGCATTTTGATGTTAATGTAATTTGCGAGAAAATAAAAATAAATTACAGTAATAAATACCAAACTACATTACGCCAACAAATATCTGTGCTAGTATTAACCAGAATCGCATTACAAGATTTCGTTTTGTCATTTTTTTTTCGTAATTTTTAAGCTATTTTTGAATGATTTTCATATCATAAGGAAAGTGGGCGTTTCCTGCTCTTCGTGTGGCTAACATTGTTAATTTAACATCATCCAAAGGCTATTGAACCTTCCAGGTAGCCTAAGGTATCTACAAGACGTCTTATCAATAATATATCTGTAAAACGCCACATTAGCTTTGCACCAGATGTAGATTTCCCTGCCAGATGTCTAATGCTAGCAGTCCAGAATGGGTTTATACTTGATTTCTCGACAAAGAAACAAAATTAATCCCACATTACTATCAACGAGCAGGTTCATGTGTATTGTTGGGGAGGGATAGCCGAGGGAAGGTAGATAGTTATACCTGGAAAATAGGTATATATGTTAAACTCATATCTCGAAGGCAGGTCGGATACGCAGCAGTGTTGTTAGTAATATTGATTCATATAGTTGAACGATGTGGGAAGGGTCGACACATGCCTTTTCTCTTACACGCCCCAAAGGACGAGGTATAATACTTGCGATTTGTTTATGATTCTCGTCATTTTGCCGAGGACGAGATAAATAATTCTTATTCTTGTAAGGACGAGAATTACGTAATACTGGTCTTAACCTTTCGGGCCCAGTTCTCGTCATTTTCTTTCGTAATGTTTCTCAATTCTCGACCTTTCGAATATTTAAATACTTGAGACTTACGAAGTTTAAATAGACAAAATGACAAAACAGGACGAGAATTCCGTTGCGAAAAGTTAACGAACGAGAGTTACAGTGTGAAATATCGTCCTTTTCGAGACGAAATGATAAAAAGGACACAAATCAGATCAGCCACCGTAACACCCAGGTACACTCATTATATCATATTATAGAAACGTGTGTTTCCATAATTATGTATTTTCCAAACCTCTTGTTCGTCTAGGTTTTTTTTTTTACTAAATTAGACATGTTGTTTATTATTGCATCATAATTATCTTCATTTTTTTTTTTGTGAAAACAAGAAGAAATTCCGGAAGTAAATATAACCATAGTTTATTATACGGGCCTCTTAATCAAACTCGGTATTATTATAAAATAATTATTAAATATTATACAAATACTGTTGATACGATCATTATAATGTTTATAAATACACGATATAAGAATTTTCTCTGTCCTCATAAAGTCGACATAGCATTCCAACCTCTATTGATATTGTCTTATCTCTCTTACCTGCTCCGCGGTGTCTCTCTAGGGACGCCTGGTCAGTCTATCGTCTAATTTTATGGCTGTGGGGTGTATCATGTTGCCGTGTCCAGGTTATAACATTTCAGTGAGGTAGCACTTTAACCCTTTTATCCCTATGCAACTTTAGTTATCTCTTCCATGCATTGATCTGGATGAGTCCATTTTGGTCTACAGTGGTGACAGAGTTAAGCTGACCGCTGGATTACTAAGACATCGGTTGTTATGAGAATGTCAAATAATTAAGTCGATTGTAACTTGTGTTATTTTTGTCAATCAAGTATAAGACAATCTATAATTAATCAATTATTTGTCATAGTAACCATCTAGTGGAACAAAGCGTCAGTATCACCCGATTTAACAGTATTTTAGTATTTTATGATATTAATTATTAATCTATTGGAATCATAAAACGGTTTTTTTCCCCAATCACTTAGGATTTAAAAGACTTGGCACATGACTAAGTTGTATAGGTACGTGTGTTAGACAAAACATGTTTAACTATCATTACATATACAGATTGATTTATGTATTGATTTATGATTGATTTAACAAGGTGTGGTTCGGGTGCCATAGATTCATTTTTGTACAAAAAATATTTACCATTCACTGTGACATAATCTTACTGAATTCAGCTGAAAGCGGCGCAACGATTAATTCGACCTGTTTTGATATGAGGATTTATAAATCCCAATTGCAAATTTGGACAACTATTCTAAACAGTTAACAGAAAACAGGAAGTAGACATGAACCGGATAAAAAAACCCCGACGAAAACAAAATCCGGATATATTTTTATACACGACATAGAAATACATGTAAGCCAATTTTACTGTTATATAGCAATAAATCAAGTAAATGAGACAGCGTGTGCTCTTGGTTTCCTCCTTCAGTCATTTCTAATCAAATAATATGTAATGACCATGTAGCAATCTGTAAAATAAACCAAGAAAAACAACCTGTTTGACTGGAAAGATATTGTTTGATTTATATTTTCTGTAATCATATGATAGATTTATAAAATGTTTTGATAATATGAAACCTATAAAAACAAAGAACAGTGTTTTTATTCGAAGAAAATAATATTACATGACAAAAAATATCAATGGTTTTAATGAGGAAGATTTTGTTAACATAAGATATAAATATAAACTTCATTTATTTTAAAAATAATTATGAAAAAATCTATTTCAACTTATAATAATCACCCTTGGTGGTCCGGAGGTAAGCGTGCGGGGGTGTTAATGTGTGGGGAAACTGGAGTACCCGTAGAAAACCCGGGTCAACATTTCCCGGAAATTGCCTGAAACGGTAATCGAACGGTAATCGAACGAATCTAAAATTAAATGACATATTCAATTCAATTTGTAGAAATGGTCACTTTTTCTTTCGTTGCAACACAAACCAGTTAAGGAATAATCTCCCAGTGTCCGAGTTCAAAAACATAAGCGCTATTAAATGTTTCACCAGTTAAACGGTTTATTTTGATATAGTTTAAATTCTTTAAAGCCAGTCTAGTTAATATTCATATCGGTATGGCATTGGAAATATATACATCTGTATGTTAAAATATATTTCTGATTTTTAGAAATTAAATACACGAAAAATATATTTAATGTTAGAATATGCAAAGTCTTCGTTTGGCCTTTGAAATAGGAACCGTGTTACAATTCCAACAGGTTTTGAATAAATGAACAATCTGTTGCGCGTCAGAATATGATTTCTATGTCAATCATTGAACCGCTACCGAGAGAAATCTACACGTCTCCCTAGCGCTCTTAGTATTTACTCTGCAATCAATACACGTATGAAATATGATAAGTTTATTATAATACACTCGGCTTGGTGTGAAGTATCTTATATTCCCTATATTTATACAGCAAATCAGTGTGTATATAGGTACTGCGCCAAGCTAAACATACATTTTCAATCGTCCGCGTTTTCAATAAAAATATAGGTATTATCAACAAAATGTTCGGGTGGCGCAGTGGAGAGTGCTCTCGTCTTTCACGAAGCCGACCAAAGTTCGATTCTCCGAACGGCCTTGAAAATGTAAAGGAACATCTTCCTACGTGGAATTTCTCCGGAAAGTCCAGTTTCCTTCATCCCCCTGCGCGCTTCAATCGGGACCAACAATAGAGATTCATATAAATTAATAAACCCTGTTTCATTATTATTGTAAAATAAATAAAATACATATGTATTAATCCTTAAAATATGAAATGTAATGAGATTTGAAATTTACCGAGAATAATATGAAAAACTAGAAAAAAACCCAAACACTTTTAGACTAAACAAATCGACTAAGGAAAAATATGAAGCATGAGTTTTAAAGTTACACCCGCGTGTCATTACTTGTATACTGTCTAATTAAAAAATTAAGCCTGATTTATACGTTTCTCCAAGTCAGAGATATGAAGTTAAAAAATAGCAAGATATGTCACGACGTTCAATTTTTGTTTTATGATAACGGAAAATCTGGGTAGAGCTCTTTGCACGTTCCCTAAGTGGTTTTGATCAGTAATTACGAAAAGAAACGTTTCTAGTTTCCGGAGTATTTATGAGAGTTTATTAGTCATGAAAAAGATCTGTTTGTATTTTTACTTATTAAGAGGATTTAATTATTTGTAGTATGGTGTACTATTTCAAAAAAAGATATCAGCCTAATACCATTACTGGGGGAATCTAAAGTAAATCAGACAATCCCCTCTCTCTTCCTTGCCTAGGAGGTCCGTGATATTGGCCTAAGTTTTAAAGCTATGCTGTCAGAAATAGTATATATATATAAAAAAATCCCTACGATATCTAAACTTTATTTTATTTTATTTCGCAAATAAACGTGCGACATACTTCAGTGAAACGGACACTTGGTCCTTTCAGCAACAGCTGGTAGCAAAAAAACCATTGATAGTTTAGAAACGTAGATGATGCTATCAGACCCCAAGGCCGATATGAAAACATCAACATAATCACCACCAACAACAACAAACAACAACAGAACAGCAGCAACAACAACAACAACAGAACAGCAGCAACAACAACAACAGAACAGCAGCAGCAACAACAACAGAACAGCAGCAACAACAACAGAACAGCAGCAACAACCATGACGACGACGACGACAGGTAATGATGAGAATCGAAAAGGAAAGTTCGAAACCGAATACCTAAAACCACGTGCTCCAGAAGGGTAAGCGTTTCCTGAATAACATGTGCACTACATGTGGGACCCGATGGAACGTACGTCTGTCTACAACTCGTGACGTATACGTAGGTACGGTATTTTGATTTGGATAAACGTCATAAGTATGTGCTAGTGTATTGATTTGCATGTTGCTTATTCACAAATACACCTCACAAAATACAAAAACCGTATCATACGTCATCCTTAACATGGGGGACAAAGGAACAAGACACCTGGTTCATTACGTAATAAAATAATGAAATGCGGATCAAAATAATAAATTCAATATTCATGCAAACGATAAAAACCGTTTTGTCATTATCGTGTCTACAATATTGAAAGATTATTTGTTACAAATCAATAAGCTATGAATATGAAAATTTGAAAACAAATGCCTATTCGAGAATTGTGGCGAATTACGATAGATAATCGGGAACTGTCGGGATTTTCCGTAAACGAATTATCGTATTTTTCCGTTTACGGAAAGTGCCGACGTTTCCGGAATGTTTTGATATATTTTGCTGATATTTCCACGCGGATAAGTTATATGCCATCTTAACTCACACACATAGCTAACATGTTAGCCTAGTCACAAAGAACGCTTATCGTATCTTTACGTATGATGACGATGTCCATAACTGTTAGGATGGTCTATTGACACGTGAGTTGTCAACATACCCAGGGACTCCGAGTATGACCCATTCTACCGACGACACACGATGAGATACTGTGCGTCACTACTACTTCGTGAGTAATCATTTTCTGCGGATTTGCACTACTGTAGGTGATGATGTTCATGAAAAATAACATTGATCTCTATTACCACGTGTATCACCAAATATATATAAGTACGGGTTTTTCCAAAATAGATATATACATTATGTGATTTATGCTTAGTGAGATCTTTGTTTTTGCGTTAGCTCACAAGCAAAGACGATCGCGGACAAGGATATCTCACGAAATTGCATTAACAATAAATTTACCTTTATAGATCTCTCATTGTTTTCTTCATGAATTCATATGCATTTTAATTGAAACGTATTCATTGCTTAATGAGCCAAGATAATATGCGTACTGCCATTGTTTGCAAAACTCGCCAATTGCACATCTCCCTGGAAACCACAGGAAAATACCAACTTCGTCAACCAACTTGACTCCCCTCAAATGCAGAAGAACTATTTGGGACCAAATCGCGTCACCCATCTTGCTGCATGTATGTATCAAGTTGTTATCAAGTATATACTATGTAATCCTTTATTGTTCAAGGTAAGTTTTGAAGGATTATAGTACACGAGTGTGATATTATCATAACTGCCATGTCAGAAAAACAACGAAAGTGTACTTAGAAATAGAGAAAAACGTTGTTTATTAAATCAGAAAATTGTGAACATTTTTGTACACGAAGAAAGAACCAATGTTATACTTCCATCACCTTCTGTCCAAGGTTCGGGACGGGTGACACTTGTTGAGCTGGTACCGCTGATCCTTCCGGAACACATGGGTTTTGTGAAAGTTCATGATGCCTTTCCTTTTGTTTTGGTGTATCCAGTTCTTTTTCATTTATAGACTTTGAATAAGGAACTTGTCCGTGTGTATTTAAGATGGTTTCTAGTCGAATTCGAGATATTAATAGTCATGGGAAAAGCTCGACATCGTCTTAATTGGTGTTGCCTTAAAAGGTTCACAGTTACTTAGCTAATTTCACTTGCTATTTCATTTAACAGACCATACTTTCTTCAACAGAAAGTCATTCCTGATTCGGACATAACAAATTGCTGTCTATATAAAATGGATACGCTGATGGCGATATATCAGAGCTAAATGATCTCAGTCAAACGAAGGTCGCATTCTTGAAAGAACACCACCAGCCAAGTTGGAAGGAGTTGCTGTATTTTGTAATTGAAACTTGATATAACCTCTTACGGGGATCGTAAAATTCCTCACTTGTCCAATTAACGACGTGTTTTCAGGTGTGCACGAATGGTTAATTGTGATTCAAAGGTAAATTGTCTCTATTTACTCTTTTGAAAATGTTACATTTCGTGTGCATCGTATCTGAGGCTCACAACGGGGGTATTTAAAATAATGTCTCCAAAGGTATGTTATAACCATACAATTAATTATTATTAAATTTACCTATACATATTGAGTTTTATTTACAAAATTTCATCTTATGTAGACATTTCATTTTAAAGACACATTAAAGTCGCCAACAACATGTATTAATTTGTTTTGAAAATATGCTATTCGAACCATTTTATGGAAACCTGTGAAGTTCCCACATTATTATGCGTGATTTATTGTCTGAAATTATTAAATTGGTTTCTTTCAAAGGAATTCTCTCTTCAGGATTTTTTTATCACTGATTTTTTTTAGTTTTCAATTTCGATTTCAAAAGAACTAGTTTTCTATCGCATTTACACAACACCGAGTGAAACCCCACAGTTTCATGTGCTGCAATGCTATTAACATTTGTCGTTATAAAAATATATTTAATTAATAAAATTGTCTGAAAAACAAACGTTTACCTAAGGAAAATAGCTCTGATTGGAACAAAGCAGGAACGATGTTTGTGATCAACGAATCGTGACGTCACAAATTGACCTCACCGCTCCCCCGGGGAGCATACCTTGACATGCGTATAATCAGACCATAATGGTAAAATTTACGGCTCCATTCTGCAATTTTTGATCGAAGCCATAGATTATGTTTATAATGGCACAATATATACGTTTATATCATATAGTTGATTTCACACGGGTTAATAAAACCAGCCTCAGCAAACAGTCAGTTACTCCAGTTTATAACTTTGTTCAGCGAGTCGTGGTGAACAGCCGCTGTTTTTTTTCACACCTGTGAAGCGAAACCGGAATTAAAAGTAATTGGTAGAATTTCGTTTTGTCATTAGCTAATTAAATTTTTGGAAAAAAAACTGTCTCTGTAGCTTTATTGTGTAGGCATGCAGTCTGGTTAGCGTTTTGGTTTGTTCAGTTGGTAGTCGGTCTCCTCTGACAATCGGCCGATCTAACGTCGATCTAAAAGTTTGATGGCATGAACATGCACGTGTAAATTCGTTTTGCCGAATCGTTATAACGAGATTCATCAATACATAAAGTAGTGATCTTTGGAAAGCTAGAATGAGGCTGGCGTTAACTGGAATGAGGCTAGAGCTAACTAGAATGAGGCTGGCGTTAACTAGAATGAGGCTTGCATTATCTAGAGCGAGGTTGACGTTAACAAAAGAGAGGCTGACGTTAACGTAAGGGAGGCTTGATTTAGGTTGAATGAGGCTGGCTTTAACTAGAGCGAGGCTGGAATTATTGAAAATGAGGCTGGTGTTAACTAAAATAAGATGACATTCATAATTGAGGCTGGCGTTAACCAGAGTGAAGCTGGTGTTAACTACAGTGAGACTGGCGTTCCTAGAGTGAAGCTGGCGTTAACTAGAGCGAGGCTGGCGTTTACTAGAATGAGGCTGTCGTTAACTAGAATAAGACTGTCGTTTACTAGAATGAGGTTGGCAATAACTACAATGAGGCTGACGATAACTAGAATGAGGCTGGCGTTAACTAGAGTGAATCTGGCGTTACTAGATCGAGGCTTGTGTTACTAGAGCGAGGCTGACATTGATTAAAATGAGGCCGGTGTAAACTAGAGCGAGGCTGGAATAAATGAAAATGTGGCTGGTGTTAACTAAAATAAGATGACATTCAGAATTGAGGCTGGCGTTAACCAGAGTGAAACTGGTGTTAACTACAGTGAGACTGGCATTACTAAAGTGAGGCTTGCGTTAACTAGAGCGAGGCTGGCGTTACTAGAATCAGACTGGCTTTAATTGAAATGAGGCTGACTTAAACTAGAGCGAGGCTGTCGTTAACTAGAATAAGGCTGTCGTTAACTAGAATGAGGCTGGCGTAAACTAGAGCGAGGTTGGCATTAATTAAAATGAGGCTTACGTCAACTACAGTTAGGCTGGCGTTAACTAGAATAAGGCTGGAGTTAATAAAAGTAAGGATAGAGCGAGGCTTGTGTTAACTAGGGTGTGACTGAAGTTAACAAAAGTCAGGTAACTATTAGCTTAATTGAGGCTGGCGATAACTAGACTTAAGCTTGCGTTACCCAGAATGAGGCTTACGTTAAGAAAAGTGAGGCTGGCGTTAACCATTTCGTATATTGATGTTTCATGCATATTTTTGTTCTGAAGAAAGTCTTAAGACTACAAATGGACAAAACTGTTACTTGTAAATAATCACGTGAGCTCTTTAATTATTTTCCAGATTTCAGGTTGAAATTATGACAGAAAAGGACAAGTTTTAAATAATTTCATTCTTTAATAATACGTATTTGTAAAAAAATATTTTATATAATTTTGTTATTCTCACATTGTTTTTTAAATCCGAAAATTTGGATTCAAAACGATCACAAAACAATGTACTAAGTCATTGAAATATCAGGCCTGTTTTGTTATTGTTATACATAATCATAATAAATATTGTTTCTTATTTCTACTGGATGTTTGTTTGATCGTGTTTTACATCCTATTAACAGTTATGGTAATTTAAGGACCTGCCAGATTTTGGTGGGGGAGGAAAGACAGAGTACCCGGAGAAAACAACCGACCTGTGGGTCAGTAGCTGACGACTGCCCCACGTAGGCCTCAATCCCTAGACCCAGTGGTGGAGGGCTAGTGATCTTGGACGGTCGGTCAGACGCCTTTACCTGCACTCGGTCACCGCGGCACCACCATGTAACATATGGTTTCCATATCCATTAAAATCGTGACGTCACACCGTCGTTGTTGTTATGACGTCATAGCTGTACCTGATTTAACCACCTTGATACAAAGGAACGTTGGTGACCCGGATGTACTTTATGAATAGCCGGTATAAGAATTTTGTGGATGCATGCATCAATGATTTTAAGGGTAGGTCTGTAAATTGCAGCAGAAACAGGAAACGATTTTAGCTCTGACTCAGGCCAATGGGGATCCAACATTTTACCTTTTATTTCATCTAGGTGATATCATTGTAATGACCGAAATCATAATAAGGTGATATCACATCAAGTCTCGCGTGACCGATACAATGCTTTAAGCAATCCTGGTGGAGGAAAAGCTAGTTTATAATTCTGTGTATTAGTTTAATGATATTAGCGACCATTATAATCTATATATACAAGCATTTTCAAATTTTATTGGACTCGTGGAAAAAAATGACAAAACATTTGTTATAAATGACAAAACTTCGCATATATGCTGTGACCTTCGCAGACATTGACTGTCCTGTTTGTATTGTCGAAAAATAGAACAAAATCCTTTCACTGATTCAATTCAAGCCAATATGTCAATCTCCTGCTGCGAGTGCGGGGTACGGTAGGCGAAGGACGCCATTTTTAGTTACCGTATTGTGGGTTTTGACTGGAATCTGTACAATGTGTTACATCGTTACGCTGCATCCGACGTAAACAATCATTTTCGACTTCCCGAAGGTCCCGTCGACAGGAACCGGAAGTAGATCGTCACGATACTTCCGGTTGTTGCTTTCATTCACCTGTAAAGTACATTTAGTTGTTTTGTTTAAATATGTCAGCTTGTTTGAGTGACCCTCACAGGCTAGGATAACAAAACCAGAAGTTGAGTGATTGATTATGCAATATTTACAGACACTTATAAAGCTTTTCACCTCAACATTACGGCTCAGTAAAGACACAATTGAGCAATATAGAAATGAATGCCCATGCTTTTATAAATATACCAAAGTACAGAAAGATTTTCACTTCTATATCGGGGCAGTCGCCAGGTACTGGACGCAGACGGGTACTCCGGCTCTCCTCCACCACTTAACCTGACACGTCATTAAATGACCATAGTTGTTAATAGGACGTAAAACACAAACAAATCAAACTTCTATACCGGTTACACATACGACTCATGGCTTTTTGAAACCCAGTCGACAATATTCGGTGCAAGCCAGTACTCGCCTGAAAGGTACTTTATTTGGGAAGCGCCCGATCAATGTCATTGGTTCGTTATACATTGTACTTCTGTGTTCAGCATTGTAATATACAAACATCATCAAACAGGAACGTGTGAAAGTCAACACTGTACCAACAGGTTCTGTATTCCTCTGTTTTTACTTCTTTATACAAGCCTAATTACAATGGCCCGCATAAACAAAGTTCTAAAATTAATCAAAAGCGAACAAGTTGGATAATTGTGTATGGGCCCTTGGCGGGAATTTAACGAATTTAAGTTATTACCAATATATACTTATTTATATTGAATTGCTTTTAGACAGTACAATTACTGTATTTTATGAAGCGTTTTATGTGGATATTAAATATACAAATAAAACGTTTTATTATTATTGGAAACATATACAGCAATTCTTTATATAAATCTTCATATTTCAAAGGCCATCAACAAGTCAGATTGCGCATCCAAATTTCTTGTTAAAACATGCAGAATTCACATTTCTACACTCAATTCTCGCCAGCTGTTAGGCACGAGCTTGCTTGCACGTGCGTCATGTCTTATCTGCTCTAAATGACATAGAACGGAAACATGATATATTATGAGTAGTAGCCATTGTCATCAAAAACGAAGAAACACTATCCTAACAAAGGCGGTGATTCTTAGATTCTTCCTTAAGTTTCTAACATCTATTGCGCACACCTGATTGAAACTAAACCGCTACCGGAACAAGGTATACCTTTAAAAGGTGTCATGTATTATAGCCACACGGGGTTATGAGATTTAAGAATCCCGGGATGACGATTCATTACACAAACATAGAAGAAGAGCAATTCATTATAACTGCTTAAATCTCGTTATTATACCCGCTATCTCGTGTTTCTATCGACCCAACTCTGAGAATTAAACAACATTAAAGACTGTTATGAATCAGATATTGCAGTCTATTCGTACGATAAAGATTCTCGTCATTTACCCCGAGGGTATCTGATATCCCTGTGATTAGCGGCTACCCCGGGGGGCATCTGACCGGGTGTGCGCTTCATGTTAATTTGTGTAAAATTTTATGTTACACTTATATGTTTAAGTTTCACACTTAAATCCAAATTATTTATACAAATATTACAAAGTTATATAGGAATATATGTTGTGTTTAAAAAAAATCGCTTGTAAACCTATTTAAAAAAAATAACGTTTAAAATCAAACGCTAACGATACATAAATAAATAAATCTGTCAAAGAATGAAAACTAGTTCAACTTGTCAAAGTCGTAGCTCATCAGCTACAGTATTTAAATAATACACAACACAGTCATTTGTAATTAAATGAATACTAACTTAGTATATAGCATGTCTTATAAACCCGACGAGCTAAAAGTGAAGGCTGAAAGGATGCACACACAATGTTGGAGAACATACTCCAAATTTTAAATGTAACAATTGGTTTTTATAATGTGAAGCCTATTTTTCTGACAATTTTAACCTTATTGAATTTGGTATATGGTCATTTAGAAAAAATGATTTCTTAAGACCTTCGTAAAAAATAGTGTCATAATTATAAATAAAATAAAATGGAATTCATCTTCTATATATTCTAATTAACACAAAGACCATAATTGATGATACCAATCCTTTCCATTTGGTACAGCTGTTTGAGACTGCAGAGGGTCCTACATGTCAGATTTTATTTATTGGCCCACCCAAGTGTTCCGCTAGTCTTTGAAGTTTGTGCATGTCACGAAAGCAATCCGACCGGAAGTCATCCAAAAAGGGAAGTAATTCTTGAATATGTTTATAGAAATGGTTGAATGTCACCAACAGTTTTCTTTTGTACACTATCGGGAATATATTTTTGCTACTAGATACGAATTTGCAAACTTTGCTGACAATACTTGTATACCAACCGTTTACTCGTTTTTCTTTCAATTAGTCCATTTCTCTCATTGAACTCTCTCTTTCACGAGGATTGTAAAGTTTCCGTGCACCTGGAAATTTTGATGCGAACTTATTCTGTAATGGCAGGACAATAACATATCGACAAATATTATATTCCTACTATTTTCATGTCAGTAAGGTTATTTTAATTAATTAAATATTTATAGTTGAGACTTTTCTGATAGTTAAGTGTTAATTTTATTTACCGCATTCATGATTATAGTCTTCGTTTCCTGCGAAAGGCAGCACTTGGCTCATCATATACAATTTGGGGACGAGGCTAGTTGGACGCATTTAGATTTCGTTTGTTTGTTAATTGGTTTGAAGGATACGTGTCGTAAAAATATCGTGTTTTATTCTAAATCAAATTAATGGCGGAGAATGACGGAGGGGGTTGGGGAGGGATATGTTTGGCAATGATTCTGTAAATCCCTAACGGAACGATTGAGATTTTTATTTAGTTGGTTGGTCAGTTTAAACAATACATGTAAAGTTTATCACTATCACATTTCCGCCTTTAATTATAGAAATGTGGTGAATGGGGAGGGGGGCGGTTAGGATGTGGGCTGGGACTGGGGTTAGTGGGATTGAGGTAAAGTGAGAAACCCAGGATGGTATATGCTCAACCATTGTTGGTTTGTGTTCCATAATCCGTATCATACCGTCATTACTATTTTTAACGGATTCCCTGTTAATCTCTGGTAATTGATAGCTTGGCACACCTGCAGATACAGGTATTCAATAACCTACCTGTACCTACCTGTGCAGGAAAGCACAGACTGGGACGTGCAAGCTGTTTCATAAACCACACTTTTTTTAAAAGCATTGTTAGTTTGATAAAATCTTTTATAAAAAAAGAAAATCCAACTGTAACCACTTCTACAGACACTTTGCATTCTCTTCCGATCGATATTCAATTATCATGGACAAATAATATAAAAATGAAATGTTAAAAAATTAGATGAGTTCATTCATATTTTGTGCACATTCTTTTTGATACAAAAAAATTATCAGAAATACAGAATTATGAAGCGAGATTATCATCGTTTATATAGTCACGATATCTATAAAACAGACCTGGGCACGAATTTGTCGAAGTGATATATGCTTTAGTCAGTGACAACAATTGCAGCACATTCACACCCATCTACTGAGACCCCAGACAGACGCTCAGCCTCCGTACCAGCACCACCTATTCCAGTTCCCGCCACTCGTCGTCGACAGCAGCACCGCCATCTGGGGAGGACAGAGTGAACTTCTTTGCCGAAACTGAAAATAAGGAGACATCATTTCAACTTTTCTTTTCTTAATGGAAAGTGTGTAAAAGATATGTGATATAAGCGTAAGCATTTCCTCGTCTTTGTTTATTTATTTATTTATTACCTTGCAAATTGCTTCATATCGGTTAGGCATACACCAATTTCGAGAAGAAGGAAAGACATTTTGGCAAATGTAGACATTTTTTTAAGAAATGAAGTTTTAAGTATCCTTGGGTTACCACTCCTTGTTTTAAATCGGCGTCAGCAAGTGTGGGGTAGATACCTATCCCGCTATTTATTAACAGAAACCGTTATTTTTAGATCTAATGTGACATGTTACAACTAAAGTCAGAAGGACACCCACGGTACAGATCGAGATGCATATATTTAATGTATTGTTTCTAACAGAATTATCTTTTGAATCGGTTTATTTTTAACAACGCCGCTGTGGAAGTCGTGGACAGAATCGGCGCGATGGCGCTAAATGTAGTTATTGGTCAATTTATCAACCAATCAGCGCTGAAGCATGGCTTTAATAAAATGATGGACTCGCCCATGGACTAGAATTTCAGAATTACTGTAGGTATGATGGAATCTGTTAATCCGGATTTCTATTTACAAAACAATATCAAAATTTAAGACACATGGGATGACATTTACAAAATAAGTATTTAAACTTCCGGAATACAATAGTTTCGGTTTTTACTGTCCGGACAAGCGAATCTTCATCTAGTAAAGGGTTGAAATAAATGTAAGAATTATAAGCGGGGTTCGGATTAGAGAAGCTTTACTATGTAATGGAATGAGACATACACATTTATCATATGTGGTGTCCGGATTATCGAAACATCACAGTTCAATATACTAAAATATGTAAATATACTATAGGTGGTGTCCGGATTAGTGAATCTTCGCCGTGTAATACAACCGGATATGTTTATTTATCAATGTCCGGTTTAGCGAAGCTGAATCGTGTATGATAATCGATTATAATTATAATTATATTATTATAATCGATTATAATTATAATTATATTATTATAATCGATTCAGCGAAACTGAACAGTTACATATTGTCCCTGAATGTAAAGCATGTTACCCGCATATAAAACAGTCGGTTTCTTATTTACAAAGATTGAACTTGCAGCCAGCAACGTCATGAACGCAGTTGCAGAGGTCAATCTTACCTAGGTCAAATCGGGTCAAATGATGTTGGAATGTACAATTTACGTACGGGCGTTCTAAAAACATTGAAAGAATTCGGCGGCCTCGGCTCCCGTCACTGGGTTACCTTGACATGACGTCCTTGGATAAGATATTGAACAAGTTGAGAAATGTCGAGAGATATGAACTTTCACGATATAAAAGAAAACAGAAAACCTGAAATAGTGGAATCATAGGATGATTTCAGTATAGACGCACGCTAGGTTTGTTTACAGACCTATCTTTGCGCGTCTTATGGTGTACATATTTATACAGTGTATGGCGGGGTGCGTGGTGTCAGAGACAGATTACCACTTTCCTAACGATCAAACACATCCGCGTAGAAGATTAAGTCCGGGATCTTGGTGTCCGAAGTCTGGTCATCTTCACAATGGCACATGCTATTTATCAATTATTTACAAATGAAATAGTTAATATCAAACATTCCTGTTATTAATAAATATAGTAATATTTTATGTAGACAACATTTTCAAACCTTATTAACATAGCCTGTATTATGTCAATAGTTAGGTGGTGACGTTTTAATTCAAATGGCATTAAGCTGCTCATGCTTTGGATATTTACATCTTTTCTGCCCACCTGCCAAAACTAAATCTCGAAATTCTCAGACTAGTCAACTTACAGTATGTTTATTTGGAAATTATATCTGCTGATTTTCTTAACCTTTTAATCGGGATGTTCAATATGTTTTATAATTCTCTATGATATACGAGTCTACAAACAGTTTTCATTTGGTATTGAAATAAACCAAAATCCGCGGTAAAACGTATATTCCTATTAAGTTTGTTAGGTATTAAGCTAACACTTCTTTATCAATACTGCCACGGTTCGTCCCCTTTCCAAGTTTTTGTGTTCCGCCTTATTTATAATCCAATTTCGCGGTGAAAAGGTTTGTTAAGACACTTTGTGCGGCCTTTATTTAGATAGGGGGCGAGTTGACTCTTCGGGTAAACCTTGTATGGAATCCATTGAAAACCCATCGTAACCTTGACTGTTGCGATTATGTAAAGACAAAAACAAAAAAAGGATATTTATTGGCGATGGCGAAAACGTTATATTTCCCGAAATTGCAAAATTTCCTACCTTTGAATAATTTTTTTTTTCGCTTTTCTTTTTACTATAATCCAAGTGTATCTACATATCTCTGTCATCCGATCTATATGTTCATCATGGCATATTTAATAACTGATCATCGCTACTTTTGTTATTGCAATTCCTCTGTTACGATTATTTGCTTCTTTGCTATCGTTTCTTTTCCATCGCATTTTGATACCCCACTTTTGGCCTTAGTGTTGAGCGTTCGCCAAAGTGGGGTAGGCAATGGGTTCTGTCCCCAGGCCGGGACATACCAAAGTGGGATAGGCAACGGGTTCTGTCCCCAGGCCGGGACATACCAAAGTGGAGTAGGCAATGGGTTCTGTCCCCAGGCCGGGACATGCCAAAGTGGGGTAGGCAATGGGTTCTGTCCCCAGACCGGGACATACCAAAGTGGGGTAGGCAATGGGTTCTCTCCCCAGGCCGGGACATACCAAAGTGGGGTAGGCAGTGGGTTCTCTCCCCAGGCCGGGACATACCAAAGAGGGGTAGGCAATGGGTTCTGTCCCCAGGCCGGGACATACCAAAGCGGGGCAGGCAATGGGTTCTGTCCCCAGGCCGGGACATACCAATGTGGGGTAGGCAATGGGTTCTGTCCCCAGGCCGAGATATACCAAAGCGGGGAAGGCAATGGGTTCTGTCCCCAGGCCGGGATATACCAAAGTGGGGTAGGCAATAGGTTCTGTCCCAAGGCCGAGACATACCAAAGTGGGGTAGGCAATGGGTTCTGTTCCCAGGCCGAGATATACCAAAGCGGGGAAGGCAATGGGTTCTGTCCCCAGGCCGGGATATACCAAAGTGGGTTAGGCAATAGGTTCTGTCCCAAGGCCGAGACATACCAAAGTGGGGTAGGCAATGGGTTCTGTCCCCAGGCCGGGGTATACCAAAGTGGGGTAGGCAATGGATTCTGTCCCCAGGCCGGGATATACCAAAGCGGGGAAGGCAATGGGTTCTGTCCCCAGGCCGGGATATACCAAAGTGGGTTAGGCAATAGGTTCTGTCCCAAGGCCGAGACATACCAAAGTGGGGTAGGCAATGGGTTCTGGCCCCAGGCCGGGACATACCAAAGTGGGGTAGGCAATGAGTTCTGTCCCCAGGCCGGGACATACCAAAGAGGGGTAGGCAATGGGTTCTGTCCCCAGGCCGGGATATACCAAAGTGGGGTAGGCAATGGATTCTGTTCCCAGGCCGAGATATACCAAAGCGGGGAAGGCAATGGGTTCTGTCCCCAGGCCGGGATATACCAAAGTGGGGTAGGCAATAGGTTCTGTCCCAAGGCCGAGACATACCAAAGTGGGGTAGGCAATGGGTTCTGTCCCCAGGCCGGGACATACCAAAGTGGGGTAAGCAATGGGTTCTGTCCCCAGGCCGGGGCATACCAAAGTGGGATAGGCAATGGGTTCTGTCCCCAGGCCGGGGCATACCAAATCCTTTAAAGATAGAAGTTGTTGTTCCCTGCTTAGCGTTCAGCATTAAGTGTCAGTCAGTATAAAGTGAGCGGGTGGAATACTGTGCTGGGTGCCTTCAGCATGGTACTTCAGTGAGGTAGCACTCTAAAGACAACACAAGATCCGCGCTATCACAAGGAGGCAAAAACATCAACATACCCTGCCTTCAGCACACAGACACATAACCACTCGAGCATAACACGCATGGAAGCACGTCCTTAAATGATCCTAGCTGTTAAAAGGACGTTAAAAAACAAAACCAAACCAAATCATCGCATTTCTTTCACTTCAGTTGCCATCTAAACTTTTAACCCAACAAAAATCCAGGACGCGATTGGCATGAATGTAGCTCCATACACTGCGCCAGGCGTAACACGATGACACCATTATAACAGAAGATTGTCTTGTCTATATGTTCAAGCGGGTTTACCTATATAGATCTTCAGTGATCCCCAGAACAAACTTTGTGTTGCCCAAGTGCTAACTGTTTCTGTGTAGACAAGAGCGCTCAGAGAACGTCCCTAGTCAACTATGCACTGAGGTTCGGAACGTTTGACGTCATGCGGTCAAGCTTGGTCAAACATGTACCCCACTCTGTATTAACTTGTTGGTCTCTCGAACTCCAACCTGTCTACAACACCGTTCGTGGCTGTAACCCATCACAAGCAGAATACGGAATCATCAGAACATGTTTTTGGCTACAGAAATCAACTTTTTGACAAACGACATCACTGTTATAATTACGTTACTACACAGTACATCATTTTTTTTATTTTTTTTTTATCGTAAATGACTTTATCATCATGTTTATTTATAACATTCTTCGATTTGTTTGCATAGGGTTTAACGTCCTCGCAAAAGTCATGGCCTTTCGGAAATAAATACAATAATAATAAATAATAATAGTTCGAGGTTCTTATATACCGCTTTACCACAACCTATTTTGTAGGTCGTCTCAAAGGGGATCACACATTATTATTCGTGGTTATAAGGCCTTTTGCAACCAGCCAATATCGTTCTCAACTCCCTGGGGAGCATACAGCCGGTGCTTTCATTTTGGCGCTCACAGCTAGCATTCTACAATTCTAGCACTGCCCAACCACGTACTTATTTACAGCTGAGTAGACTGGAACAAGCGGAGTAAAGTATCTTGCTCAAAGATACAACACCCTTCGGTCACGAGCCCGGCGACCTACCACTAGCCTACCGTGCCTCCTTTGAAAATGGGAAGTTAACAAAGAAAAGTTAAGATCGCGTGTGGCTTTCTTCAATGTCCAATAAGCAGAAGACACAGAAAAAATACCTAAATTCTGAGGGGGTACCCCACAAACACACATTCATCACTTCTGAGGGGGTACCCCACATACACACATTAATCACTTTTGAGGGGGTACCCCCACATACACACATTCATCACTTATCAGGGGGTACCCCCACAGACACACATTCATCACTTCTCAGGGGGTACCCCCACAGACACACATTCATTACTTATCAGGGGGTACCCGCACAGACACATATTCATAACTTATCAGGTGGTACCCCCCACAGACACACATTCATAACTTATCAGGGGGTACGCCCACAGACACACATTCATAACTTATCAGGGGGTACCCCCCACAGACACACATTCATCACTTCTCAGGGGGTACCCCCACAGACCCACATTCATCACTTCTCAGGGGGAACCCCCACAGACACACATTCATCGCTTCTCAGGGGGTACCCCCACAGACACGCATTCATCACTTATCAGGGGGTACCCCCACTGACACACATTCATAACTTAGCAGGGGGTACCCCCACAGACACAGATTCATAACTTATCAGGGGGTACCCCCACAGACACGCATTCATCACTTATCAGGAGGTACTCCCACTGACACACATTCGTAACTTATCAGGAGGTACTCCCACTGACACATATTCATAACTTATCAGGTGGTACCCCCACAGACACACATTCATAACTTCTCAGGAGGTACTCCCACTGACACACATTCATAACTTATCAGGAGGTACTCCCACTGACACACATTCATAACTTATCAGGGGGTACCCCCACAGACACACATTCATAACTTCTCAAGGGGTACCAGTACAGACACACATTCATAACTTCTCAGGGGGTACCCCACAGACACACATTCATCACCTCTCAGGGGGTGCCCCCACAGACACACATTCATAACTTCTCAAGGGGTACCCCCACAGACACACATTCAGAACTTCTCAGGGGGTACCCCCACAGACACACATTAATAACTTATCAGGTGGTACGCCCACAGACACACATTCATAACTTCTCAGGTGGTACCCCACAGACACACATTCATCACTTCGCAGGGGGCACCCCCACAGACACACATTCATAACTTCTCAGGGGGTACCCCCACAGACACACATTCATAACTTCTACACACTAATGTCCATGGTCGAAGTCACTGTTATAGCCGGAGCAGAGGACCTAAACCATCAAAACCCACC
The DNA here is from genome assembly GCF_002113885.1 of Mizuhopecten yessoensis. Lineage (NCBI taxonomy): Eukaryota > Metazoa > Mollusca > Bivalvia > Pectinida > Pectinidae > Mizuhopecten > Mizuhopecten yessoensis. Next base: position 300,371 of record NW_018403741.1, on the reverse strand, counting down.
AACCATCTTCGATGTCATGGTACTAGCATAACTAGGTTCAAAGCAAATGACAAATGACCCGCTCGTTTCGACTAGATTGTTGACAACTAATCTAAGGCTTTGAAGACCAGCACTCGTACATAGCTAACTATTTGTCACTAATATTACGGTTTTCTAATGAGTACAAGTTTGCAAGACTGTACACCTAATTTTTAAGAGGATAATGTAAGTCTTTCAATTTTTGTGAAAAGTTATTTTCTGCCAATAAATTATTAGAGAGGACCTATATTCTATTAAGAATACTCACAGCTCTTTGTCTTGTTTTCAAGTACATATCTATAAATATTCGCCAAAATTTGAATTAAAGTAACTTTATTGATATTTCTGAGCATATATGTCTCTTAAAACTGAAATAAAAGTGAATTGAAGAAGACCATTGTGTGTTAAAGAGCTAAAGAAAAATGTATGTAATCACAACAGCAGACGAAATCGATGAACATTGACGTCAGCAAGAATGGCATCGTTGTGACGGCGGAACGTTCTTCAGTTGCACCTCAGGTTAGGATGGTATATTCTTTAAAACGTAAACTAGGGTGTTTTTTAAAATGATTTTAGATCTTTCATTTGAAATTATGAACTATAAATTCCAACTTATTCTATTGAAACATAATTTTTTGTTGGTAACAAAACACATAAAAATAAAAAGCAAATCAGCCAGTCGAATTAGTCTGTAATCTTTGGAGATCAATACAATTTACCCCTCAAATTAAGACAGAAAAAAAATCAACCTAAAGATATGATTTTTGAGACTAAACACGAAAATTTGACGAGATTTGATGCTCAAAAGTCATTTCCTAAGAATTAGTGACTGCTAATTTTTCCTTTTACCCTTTAAACAAAAGTTACTCACCAAAGTCCACAAAAGCAGACCCTCCGTTGACTATGCACTGTCAGATCTACTCCCTGATTGCATGGTATAGGTTTTAAGAAGATACATTTTACGTATTTTTGACTTTTATGACACCAAACATTTAATCCGTGCATGCTAACGAGGCTAATTTAAGATTTTTTTGGACCAAATTATGCAATTACAAATTAACATCCACGTATCTTATTAAAGTGAAGAAAATTACGGGCTATTTTTTCATTACGTTTTGGCAAATTAAGAGGAAGATAAAAAACAAATATTTTTTGTTAAGTAAACTATGTTGTTTACTGTGTTTATTTATTACGTATCTCTATATCGGTTGCTTTATGACCGATACCTGTTGCAATGACGTCACACAAACAAACAACTAAAAACGAACGAACAAACAAACAAATAAGCAATCAAGCTTGTTTGGTTGGGCTTGTCATGCAGCAGGCAATGTTAATGAAGACGGGTGTCCAGGCGGACATTACCAAAAGGAACGAACAGGGGAGGAGGAGGAGGAGGAGGAGGAGGGGAGGAGGAGAAAAGACAGCGACTCCAAGCGTTGCCATGGGTACAGCAGATCAACCCGGGGCCCGTATTCATGAAACCGTTCTCATGCTCAAGCATAGGTTCTGTGCTCAAACAAAATTTCTTGAAACTCACTTATATTTTGTAAAACAATCGAAAAGTCAAATGTTAACATTAAAAACAGTATCTGGCTTTAAGTTCCTTCAAGTTTTTCCCAATCATTGAAAAATAACGTTTTGTTTATTAATTTATCATTGAAACAAGAAATAAGCATTGAGCACATAATTCATGCTTGAGCGTGAGAACGGTTTCAGGAATACGGGCACTGGTCTCCCCTACGCCATACAAACAGGAGACGCCGAAGAAAATTAAAACCTCTCACACTTTTGAAGCCGCACATTAGTCTCCTCTTACACACACGACAACATGTAGTGAGATACAGCATTACAGGATTTTATCCCGGTGTATTAACACTGTGGAACGAGGGTATCCCTTACTGGATTTCCCTCTGTAATCAGGATTACCAATTAACTATTCGGATTCGGAGTAATGTGTGTCAATGGTCTCTAAAAAGCGGAGCGTCGTTTTTCCATTTAGAAAAAAATGAAAACGTAACCTCATTATTGAGATATTTGTCTTTTTAGATTGTATATATAATAGCTAAAGAGGAAGTTGTTCAAAAAATGAAAAACATTTTACACATCTTTCTTATATCTCCTCGTTATTGTTGTCACAATATGTTGAGACTGTGTACGTCAGATCAGATGGTGACGTACCTTGTCAGAAGCTTGTACGTGTTATATCATACCTGATTATTATATCATGGGAGTACTAATACTCGTCCACTGTTAAAACAGGCTAAGGAAGAAAAAGAAGTACTTCCAGTTAGGACCAAATCTGCTGTTAGCCGGCAACCTAAAACCATTAATACTGGCCGAGTGTGGGGTACGGTTTTCTGTAAGGGTAGGAAAACACTTGAGAACCGGTATAATGACCCTTCAAGCGTTCCGTCAACATTGACTTGGTGGTTCCAGTTTACATAGAGCGCTTCCCTTGTGCATTTGGTCATCATAACTCCCTTCCTATAAAAATAGGCAATTTAGGTGTCGTTGTTTGATGTCGAGGGTGATTGAAATCACAAAGTAATTAAAACTACTATTACGCTTTATAACACGTCTCAAGATGGCGGAGACGAGGTGGTCGTTAGAGTGTACCCGAACATGAGAGAGAAAACTGTGAAGAACGTAACACACTTATCTACAGTGAGAGGCAATCTTTTGTAATCTAAGTGTTTTTCTGGTTTTGACATTGTCGTAATATTTCACCACGTACACACACAGTGCATACTGCATGTCTACACTTCAATAAAATTAAATCTCGAATTTGAGATTGTTTAAAGCTAGATCCACTTCACGCGTTTTGCCCGCAGGTGGATTCTGTCTTCAGCAAATATGACAAATGTGACGCTTGCTTAATATTTTCATAACTTCTCTAAGTATTTGCAACTTTAAAATCAAAACATATCTATGTTTTGTCTCGAAGTTAACCTTGTCAATGATCTATATAGATATACTTAAACATTACACGTACCATCAATCTAACAAGACGGCCAATAAGCTGATTACATGTGGGCGGCCTACCTGTAGGAAGACTTTATTTCATTTCTTCGTAGACCCCTTTGCCATGGATGGCTTTATGAACCCTCTTTCTTTCTTGGAGTATGTGGGATCATCAACGATTTCTCAAGTTCGTTGAAAGCCATTTGGATCCGGCCACACATTGTGATCGCCGTGTCCGTAATTCAATTAATATCATGAAAAGGAATCTAGAAGCGCGTGCTACTCTCATCACATCTGCGCCGCTTCATTTGCTAGGATTAGATCCCACAATTTTCACCCTTGTACGTAGTAGCGTCGCTAATGACCTTGGAGTTGATAACGACTGGTCCCTACACCAGAACCCAATCACAAATAACGACCGCTCCCCGACAACAAAACCACGGACAGATCGATACCCTGATTGCGTGTCCCTAATCGGTCCCTACATCGAGACGTTCTGATATTGAAGTTCTGTCCATTTTGTCGATCTCCTATTTCCTACCTAGAAGCCCATCTCATCCACCGAGGGGGCCGATGACGGATTAAGGGAGGAGTTGGTTTGGACCTTGTATAACACGCCGCCTTTTAATCTCACCATTTTTCATTTGTTATGACATGACACCTTTTTTGTGGTCATCATCACAAAAATAACATCAGAACCCACAAGAAGATAATTTCTCCAGCTAATTCGATATTTAAAAAGGTTGTGTTTTCGGTAAAAGATACCTGATACAAGGAGTTTTCGTTACCGCTTAGAACTTTACAAAATGTATTAGTGCAAACATGAGAAAAACAATCTACGACAGCATGCACGCAACAAAATATAAGTATTTGTGTAGTGGTAAGTGCAGTCGGCTTTCATCATGCCGGCCAGGGTTCCATCCTGATCAGACGTGAACAGGTATTGGGTCCCATTTGAAGGCTTCCATCTCGGCCAACAAGAGTGATATTGATATAAGTTAACAAAACTGTTTCAAAATTGTTGTAGAATAGATACAAATTATTTTTAAGTACTATGAAAGAATCAAAGAAAATAATGATAAAATAATAGTCCATATAAAAGGCGTTGAAACAGTATTGAGATAGGTAAAATATACATTTGAACGACAATGGGTTGGCTGACTACCATGATCTGGTAGCTGTTTAGAGCGTCCTTTTATAATTCGGAGGTCCTAATTTCAAATCCCGGCCTGGTTCTATTGCTGTTCCCCTCCTGTGACTGTAATACATGTACAAGGGTTGCATATAGTTTTATCTTCGGAGGCTAAAGTATCGGTCGGGTGGCTTCCGGCACCCAAGTAGCTCAACAGGTTGTAAAGTCTAGAGTCCGGAAGTTCTGGGTTCGAATCCCGTTCTGTCTTCGTTGCAATTTTCTTCTACTGTTGCACACTGATCCGCTATTATTGTAAAAAAAACGGCAGAATAAACTTTCATGTTATAAGGGATAAAATGAACATACATGTTAGAAAACAGATTATTGCATACGAAGAATATCAATTGTAAGAAGATTATTATTGATTATATGAAACACGTAAAAGACAATACAAACAGCAAATGATTGCATATTTTGTTGATACATTTTTAGTAGCTCTGAAAATCCATGTTTCTATGTGATAAGGAATCTTACAATGAAACCAATCTATTTTGTCCCAACGGTTTTGCATTTAAATCTAGATTTTGAAAGAGTGTGATATCCATTTTTTCTAGAAATTGGTTTGATAAAAGCGGGTTATTGTTACTAACATCATGGTAAGAAATTTTCTTTTTTCTTCCCTGAGTTGCAGGTTCCCGGAAATCCACGATCCGTGGAGAAAAACTCGGCGTACCCTATCTGACAGCTCGGGACGATAACAATGTTTAAATCACTTCAGCTTTAACGCCATAAAACATTAGAGCTCTGTGTTTGTGAAACGCTTGACCCGATCTGCCCCAAAATTCTAATTTAAATAAAAGGTCACATCGGCCATACAATTGTTTTGAGTGAAGTGTTGTCAGCTAAGGTTAAAAAACAACATTTGGATACCTCTACGCATGCGTGAACCAAGCTTCAGTTATGTAAATCTTGACCTTGTGACCTTCATATCAACCACAGCTAAAGAAATGTTTAATTCTTTTGTCTCTATATTAGTTACCTTTTTGTTTATGATATGATAACACAGGACATCTCTGATAGAAATGTTTACTTGACAAGTAAACTGTACCGTTCACACTTTGGTTTATCTAAAATTCTTTAAAAATTTATAGATTTGCTTTACCAAATAATATCTTTTATCTATGTTATTTAATTTGGAAATGATCTCTTTCGAAGTCAGAAAATAATTTGTACTATGGCAGTGAAACCTCTCAGAAAACATATCACGTATTGTGCAATTAAAATGGATATTTTGAGGCTTATCGTAATATCATGCAATTTGTGCTAGTCAATCAAAAAATGTTCAAACATGTAATTGTTGTAACGGTTGATTAAGAATAAGGTAAAAGTAGGGAAAATTTACCTAAGCATAAAAACACAAGGACAATACATAGCACAGCGTCAACATACAAGGACAAGCTTTAGAAAAAATGTCAACACATTTGAATGAAACATAACACAGTTTGAACACACAAGAATAAAATATAACACAGCTTGAACACACAAGGGCAAAATATAACACAGTTTGAACACACAATGACAAAATATAACACAGCTTGAACACACAAGGACAAAATATAACACAGCTTGAACACACAAGGACAAAATATAACACAGTTTGAACACACAAGGACAAAATATAACACAGCTTGAACACACAAGGACAAAATATAACACAGCTTGAACACACAAGGACAAAATATAACACAGCTTGAACACACAAGGACAAAATATAACACAGCTTGAACACACAAGGACAAAATATAACACAGCTTGAACACACAAGGACAAAATATAACACAGCTTGAACACACAAGGACAAAATATAACACAGCTTGAACACACAAGGACAAAATATAACACAGCTTGAACACACAAGGACAAAATATAACACAGCTTGAACACACAAGGACAAAATATAACACAGCTTGAACACACAAGGACAAAATATAACACAGCTTGAACACACAAGGACAAAATATAACACAGTTTGAACACACAAGGACAAAATATAACACAGCTTGAACACACAAGGACAAAATATAACACAGCTTGAACACACAAGGACAAAATATAACACAGCTTGAACACACAAGGACAAAATATAACACAGCTTGAACACACAAGGACAAAATATAACACAGCTTGAACACACAAGGACAAAATATAACACAGCTTGAACACACAAGGACAAAATATAACACAGCTTGAACACACAAGGACAAAATATAACACAGCTTGAACACACAAGGACAAAATATAACACAGCTTGAACACACAAGGACAAAATATAACACAGCTTGAACACACAAGGACAAAATATAACACAGCTTGAACACACAAGGACAAAATATAACACAGCTTGAACACACAAGGACAAAATATAACACAGCTTGAACACACAAGGACAAAATATAACACAGCTTGAACACACAAGGACAAAATATAACACAGCTTGAACACACAAGGACAAAACATAACACAGTTTGAACACACAAAGACAAAATATAACACAGCTTGAATACGTGACAACATATAACACAATTTGGATACGTGACAAAATATAACACAGCTTGAACACGCAAGGACAAAACATAACACAGCTTGAATACGTGACAAAATATAACACAGCTTGAACACACAAGGACAAAATATAACACATCTTGAACACGCAAGGACAAAACATAACACAGTTTGAACACACAAGGACAAAATATAACACAGCTTGAATACGTGACAACATATAACACAGCTTGAACATGTGACAACATATAACACAGTTTGAACACGCAAGGACAAAATATAACACAGCTTGAACACGCAAGGACAAAATATAACACAGCTTGAACACACAAGGACCACATATAACACAGTTTGAACACACAAGGACAACATATAACACAGCTTGAACACACAAGGACAAAATATAACACAGTTTGAACACAAGGACAAAATAAAACACACCTTGAACACACAAGGACAACATATAACACAGCTTGAACACACAAGGACAAAATATAACACAGTTTGAACACACAAGGACAAAATATAACACAGTTTGAATACGTGACAACATATAACACAGCTTGAATACACAAGGACAACATATAACACAGCTTGAATACACAAGGACAACGTATAACACAGCTTGAATACGTGACAAAATATAACACAGTTTGAATACGTGACAAAATATAACACAGCTTGAATACGCAATGACAAAATATAACACAGTTTGAATACGTGACAAAATATAGCACAACTTGAACACGCAAGGACAAAATATAACACAGCTTGAATACGCAAGGATAAAATATAACACAGCTTGAATACGTGACAAAATATAACACAGTTTGAATACGTGACAAAATATAACACAGCTTGAATACGCAAGGACAAAATATAACACAGCTTGAACACACAAGGACAAAATATAACACAGCTTGAACACGCAAGGACAAAATATGACACAAACTGAATACGTGACAACATATAACACAATTTGGATACGTGACAAAATACAACACAGCTTGAACACACAAGGACAAAATATAACACAGTTTGAATACACAAGGACAAAATATAACACAGCTTGAACACGCAAGGACAAAACATAACACAGTTTGAACACACAAAGACAAAATATAACACAGCTTGAATACACAAGGACAACATATAACACAGCTTGAATACACAAGGACAACGTATAACACAGCTTGAATACGTGACAAAATATAACACAGTTTGAATACGTGACAAAATATAACACAGTTTGAATACGCAAGGACAAAATATAACACAGTTTGAATACGTGACAAAATATAGCACAACTTTAACACGCAAGGACAAAATATAACACAGCTTGAATACGCAAGGATAAAATTTAACACAGCTTGAATACGTGACAAAATATATCACAGTTTGAATACGCAAGGATAAAATATAACACAGTTTGAATACGTGACAAAATATAACACAGTTTGAATACGTGACAAAATATAACACAGTTTGAATACGCAAGGACAAAATATAACACAGTTTGAATACGTGACAAAATATAACACAGCTTGAATACGCAAGGACAAAATATAACACAGCTTGAATACGCAAGGACAAAATATAACACAACTTGGGAACACAAGGACAACGCATAACACACCTTGAACACACTATGACAAAATGTATCACAGTTTGAACTCGCAAAGAAAACAAAATAAAACTCATTTTAATTACACAAGGACAAAATAAACATCAGCATCAACACTGTATGTAAATTGTAAAAATGATATAATTGATAAATGTTCATGATCAATAAATTTAAACATAACGCGTGTATAATGAGCTTCAAAATATCGCAATAGAAGATAAAATATAAAAGAAAACATTTTCTTTTACGAATCCTTATATAAAAAAGTGAAAAAAAACAAGAAATATTTCATTAAGCCCAGAGAAAATGTTAGAGATTAGAAATATATAAGTTTAAACCACCTATACTGAACGGTGACACTGTCTAATAGTACACATAGCGCGCCACTAAACGTTCAATATCTGTTATGAAATCGTTACACAACACATAGAACAGCCATTTCTGGGCGTCAACGCTTTGCCGTTATTTACTCAAACTCTTAAACCGATGTCAAAGGAAATTATATATATAGTACTATCGTATCATGGTTTTTACTCTATTAAATTTATGTAAAAAGTCTTTATGTATATCGATTTTCAATGTTCAAATATATCATGGAACAGGGAGAAAGAGGAATGTGGACTTTTAAAAATTTGCAAATTTGATGAATTTCTTTTTAAAATTCATGAACAAATACAGTCGAAGCATAGAATTTACCATAATGAGATAATGGCATTTTGTAATATACTCTTTAATGCAATTTAAAGGATAAAAAAGTAATACTCTTCGAGGAAAGAGACTATAGTGGCCATATTTTATACAAACCGTTCACATGAAATTAGTTTCCGGTCTTTTGACAACAACAAGGTCATTTTGAAAGGTTTTGCTGAAACGTTGACATCACAGGTAAACATTGCGACTTCGAGGCCACAAATTTGTTCAAAAACGAAAATAGAGCGACCTCGAAACTATGGCGTTGCTCCATTAATTGAAATGTCTCCCAGAATGAAAATAGTTGATTGTTATATATCATGTGAGGTTTTAATTTAAACAATGTACGCAGACACTTTTACAGAATATTGACGTTGCAAACAGCCTCGCACTAATGCAAATCAATGGTGGAGGCAAAGTGGACGAATACATACCAACAAAATTGATATTCGTTAAATATTTATTAGAGAAAAACACAGGTATTGATTTTAAACAATTGGAAATATCATATATGTAAAAATCGTTTCGCTTTAATCGATGTTTCGTAATATCGAAAGAACGACAATGGGTGAGAATGTAACCCGGAAGCTTAAAATAGCAGAGCAAAAGAAAGTGAAGACCGGAAGTGGTCTTAAATAGGGAAGTCACATTTAGTGTTAATTGGCTGAGACGATAGGCTAACGACCTGTTCGCACCTGTGATTAGTTGTAGCTACCAGGTGTTATGGTTTTGTCACTAACTCGTCTAAACAGTTTTGGAATTCATTTATGTCAGAACGTGTCTGGCGGGACGGCTAATTCTTTTAGCACTAATGATAAAATCGATATTTCACATTAAAACAAGTCACTGGGGATTAATGTGACAGACTCTAGGATACGGATAGGGGATTTAGTTAGCTTACACAGGGTCGTATAGATGAGCGGGGAACTCCCTAGGGAGTCACCAGAACCGTGTGTCATATACACACTTGTCAGGGAAACATTAAGCAACAACAAGTTGATAATATCAGTACCCGATGCTTTTATCAAGAATAGGAGGGCTAAGCATTAGGGATCTAGTTTTGTAACGGTAGTTTGTGTGCAAGTGTAGAAATAGTTTGTCTGTAAATGCAGCTTGTGTGTAAAAGAAGCTTGTCAGTGAAATCTTGAGTGTAGGGGTAAGAGTATTTTGTGTGTAAGGTTGGGATACACTTGTGTGTAGGGGTTAGAGTAGTTTGTGTGTACGGTTGGGATAAACTTGAGTGTAGGGGTAAGAGTATTCTGTGTGTAAGGTTGGGATAAACTTGTGTTTAGGGGTTGGAGTACTTTGTGTGTAAGGTTGGGAGATACTTGTGTGTAGGGGTTAAGTACTTTGTGTGTAAGGTTGGGATATACTTGTGTGGAGGGGTTAAGCACTTTGTGTGTAAGGTTGGGATAAACTTGTGTGTAGGTGTAAGAGTATTTTGTGTGGAAGTTGGGATAAACTTGTGTGTAGGGGAAAGAGTATTTTGTGTGGAAGTTGGGATAAACTTGTGTGTAGGGGAAAGAGTATTTTGTGTGGAAGTTGGGATAAACTTGTGTGTAGGGGAAAGAGTATTTTGTGTGGAAGTTGGGATAAACTTGTGTGTAGGGGAAAGAGTATTTTGTGTGGAAGTTGGGATAAACTTGTGTGTAGGGGTAAGAGTATTATGTGTGGAAGTTGGGATAAACTTGTGTGTAGGGGTAAGAGTATTATGTGTGGAAGTTGGGATAAACTTGTGTGTAGGGGTTGGCGTATTTTGTGTGTAAGGTTGGGATATACTTGAGTGTAGGGGTTATAGTATTATGTGTATAAGGTTGGGATAAACTTGTGTGTAGTGGTTAAAGTACTTTGTGTGTAAGGTTGGGATATACTTGTGTGTAGGGCTTAGAGTATTTTGTGTATAAGGTTGGGATAACCTTGAGTGTAGGGGTAAGAGTATTTTGTGTGGAAGTTGGGATAAACTTGTGTGTAGGGGTAAGAGTATTTTGTGTGGAAGTTGGGATAAACTTGTGTGTAGGGGAAAGAGTATTTTGTGTGGAAGTTGGGATAAACTTGTGTGTAGGGGAAAGAGTATTTTGTGTGGAAGTTGGGATAAACTTGTGTGTAGGGGAAAGAGTATTTTGTGTGGAAGTTGGGATAAACTTGTGTGTAGGGGTTGGGTTATTTTGTGTGTAATGTTGGGATAAACTTGTGTGTAGGGGAAAGAGTATTTTGTGTGGAAGTTGGGATAAACTTGTGTGTAGGGGTTGGAGTGCTTTGTGTGTAAGGTTGGGATAAACTTGAGTGCAGGGGCAAGAGAACTTTGCGTGTAAGGTTGGGATAAACTTGTGTGAAGGGGGAAGAGTATTTTGTGTGGAAGTTGGGATAAACTTGTGTGTAGGGGAAAGAGTATTTTGTGTGGAAGTTGGGATAAACTTGTGTGTAGGGGAAAGAGTATTTTGTGTGGAAGTTGGGATAAACTTGTGTGTAGGGGTTGGAGTCCTTTGTGTGTAAGGTTGGGATAAACTTGAGTGTGGGGGTAAGAGTATTTTGTGTGTAAGGTTGGGATATACTTGAGTGTAGGGGTTAGAGTATTATGTGTATAAGGTTGGGATAAACTTGTGTGTAGGGTTTAGAGTAGTTTGTGTGTAATGTTGGGATATACTTGTGTGTAGGGCTTAGAGTATTTTGTGTATAAGGTTGGGATAAACTTGAGTGTAGGGGTTAGAGTACTTTGTGTGAAAGGTTGGGATAAACTTGTGTGTAGGGGTTAAAGTACTTTGTGTGTAAGGTTGGGATAAACTTGTGTGTAGGGGTTAGAGTACTTTGTGTGAAAGGTTGGGATAAACTTGTGTGTAGGGGTTAAAGTACTTTGTGTGTAAGGTTGGGATATACTTGTGTGTAGGGGTTGGAGTATTTTGTGTGTAATGTTGGGATAAACTTGTGTGTAGGGGTTGGAGTATTTTGTGTGTAAGGTTGGGATATACTTGTGTGTAGGGGTTAGAGTACTTTGTGTGTAAGGTTGGGATAAACTTGTGTGTAGGGTTTAGAGTAGTTTGTGTGTAAGGTTGGGATAAACTTGAGTGTAGGGGTTAGAGTTCTTTGTGTGTAAGGTTGGGATAAACTTGTGTGTAGGGCTTAGAGTATTTTGTGTGTAAGGTTGGGATACACTTGTGTGTAGGGGGTAGAGTACTTTGTGTGTAAGGTTGGGATATACTTGTGTGTAGGGGTTAAGCACTTTGTGTGTAAGGTCGCTTGTGTGTAGGGGTTAGTGTAGTTTGTGTGTAAGGTTGAAGGTTGGGATAAACTTGTGTGTATGGCTTAGAGTATTTTGTGTGTAAGGTTGGGATACGCTTGTGTGTAGGGGTTAGTGTAGTTTGTGTGTAAGGTTGGGATCCACTTGTGTGTAGGGGTTGGGTGTAGTTTGTGTGTAGGGGTTGGGTGTAGTTTGTGTGTAGGGACGGGGTAGTTTTTGTTTAGGGATGGGAGTAGTTTATATGTAGGGGAGGTGTAGGGGTGGGAGTGGTTTATATGTAAGGGTGGGAGTAGTTTATGTGTAGGAAGGAGGTAGTTTATGTGTAGGGGTGGGATTAGTTTATGTGTAGGGGCGGGGGTAGTTTATGTGTAGGAAGGAGGTAGTTTATGTGTAGGAAGGAGGTAGTTTATGTGTAGGAAGGAGGTAGTTTATGTGTAGGGGTGGGAGTGGTTTATACGAGGGGTGGGGTGGTTCATATGTAGGGGTTGGAGTAGTTTATGTGCAGGGGTGGGAATGGTTTATATGTAGGGGAGGGGGTAGTTTATGTGTAGGGAGGGGGTAGTTTATGTATTTTCGATGGGAGTAGTTTGTGTATAGGGGTGGGAGTAGTTTGTGTGTAGGGACGGGGTAGTTTTTGTTTAGGGATGGGAGTAGTTTATGTGTAGGGGTGGGAGTAGTTTGTGTATAGGGGTGGGAGTAGTTTATGTGTAGGGAAGGGAGTAGTTTGTGTGTAGGGACGGGGTAGTTTTTGTTTAGGGATGGGAGTAGTTTATGTGTAGGGGTGAGGGTAGATTGCTATCTCACTGAAATATCACACTAAACACTTTATAGTGCTATCTCACTGAAATATCACACTAAACACTTTATAGTGCTATCTCACTGAAATATCACACCAAACACTTTATAGTGCTTTTTCACTAAAATATCACACCAAACACTTTATAGTGCTATCTCACTGAAATATCACACCATATACTTTATAGTGCTATCTCACTGAAATATCACACCATATACTTTATAGTGCTATCTCACTGAAATATCACACCATATACTTTATTGTGATATCTCGTTGAAATATCACATCATATACTTTATAGTACTATCTCACTGAAATATCACACCATATACTTTATTGTGCTATCTTACTGATACATTTATATCATTTAATTCATATGAAAGTATATTACTCATTCAAAATAGCATCATACTAAATAAAAGATTTAGATATAAAGGATATTTCCCTCCAGAGTCGTCAATGCTATCGCCCCCTGTCCTTCAACCAAAGATCAATTAAACGCTACCAGTCCCGTCTGTACCGGAAATGATGACTATAGCGCATGCGTGACGAAGAAATGTTAGTTTAAATACGTCATTAGAGACAGACAGACGATAGAGAAATCTGTTTCTCGGGGGTATCATTAGTGTTCGTATATTGGGCATGAAATATTCAAGCGTCTAAGTGATTCTCATTAAAGCTCTTAATTACCCCTGGATGTAACGGTGGTCATTAATCAAAGGTCAAGGTCATAAGCGTTACAGGTCCCTCTCTATTAGTTTAAAGTACAATCGTCCAACTCAAGAAGACATAAGAAACTATTACAATTTTGTTATAAATTTAAATGAATTGTGCTTAAATACAATTTTACGTATTTTAAAACATCATTTAACAAGTTTAAATAACTTGTATCCGCCACTCTTGTTTACAATTTGAATATACATTACTATATTTTATTAGGCGAATAACACAAAGACTAAAGATCACTGATATAAACTGGGGATAGCAGGGAATATATGGAATATTAACATAAACTATTTTTTTCCAAGAATATGTTCCCAGCCTTTATTAGATTGCTATATCTAAGTATATATCTAATATTGACACTAAGGCAGCCCTCCCCTATCCACCAAGTCCTCCGCGCTTCTCAAACCAAGACGTTTTTTCTTATCTTGAGTATGGACTAAATAGAACATATTGTTTTTCCTCCAATCTCATACGAAAGCACCAACATCAAATTGAAAATTACTTAAAACACTTTTTAATAAATACACTGCATCATTGAATATTTTCTAACGAGCAATTCATTCATCGTTAGTTAGATATTCTCTTGCATAAAAAAATAAGTAAACGTATGGCGATGACGAGACGTCACACAATGTGAGCTTATTTAATAAGTAACAGAAATTCCCGGATGGTTCTGATAGACGTCTCTCACCATATGATACGTTCTTGTTCCCGCAAAAATGATTGTTCAAGAATGTTCTTTGTTGATTTCAACGAAAATATAAGAACTAAAATGCATATTATTAACCTTCAAGAAAATATTAGTGTGAAAATGCTTTTCGTTTTTGTTTTTGCATTTGATGTAGGATAGTTTAGTCTCGAAATTTTCCTGACTAAGCCGATCTTATGCTTAATATATTACATCTGACGGATATGGTCCTTCGACCATCTTAAACAAAACAGGAAGTGAGTAACACAAACATTAAACACGACCCTCCATCCAATGGCAACAGTATCATACTTTTATCACTGATTTATCTTTAATATTTCAACATGTGAAGCAGTTATCCTTAACCATTTTCTGAAAAAAATACTAAGTAATTTTAAACCAATGGAGCATTAATTTCAAGATAGACTGGGTCAGACGAACGCTTACGTTACGTCACTGATTTATCTTCAATATTTCAACATGTGAAGCAGTTATCCTTAACCATTTTCTGAAAAAATACTACGTAATTTTAAACCAATGGAGCATTATTTTCAAGATAGACTGGGTCAGACGAACGCTTACGTTATAGGACACTGTGATAATCGACGTCTTTTCGCACTTGAACGATGTAACAATTTAACACGTTTACAGACGAGGCAAATAACAAAAACTGAAAATGATTGAGTTTTTCCTTAAACTGCTCTGTTGTCTCATTTTTAAAATCTATTTTTGTAAAACCGTCTGGTTGATGTTTCGACAAAGATTAAAAGTAAGACCATCCAATAAAACAGCCATACCTAAGATGGACTTGCTGCAGTGGATGACATTTCAGCCCCCAGACAACACAGCACCCCGGCAATGTGGATAGGCTAATGTCAGCAGATTAATTCCGATGATTTACCAGCTCTATATTTGTAATGGTGATAATTTTTGCCGTTTGGCCAGGGGTGATGTTTAACCTTTGGTTTGTAGTAACACACATTCTGTCCAACCCCCTCCTTAAGAGGACGCACCCCCGGGGTCGTTATGAAATAAATCACAGCACATGAAGTTTGTTTACATTCAAACATGATAAGTGTGACCTTTCTGAACAGTTGTATAAATTATATAGGTGTACGGTATGTAACATATGTTTAAACCATGTTTTTATTTTATATTGGTATGCAGAGAAGTCTTCCCGTTACCGGATTTGTTCTTGGGTTATATTATATCAGTATATAAATACTTATATGTAATGATTTTGTATGTAAGCCAGCAATTGCTACCTGAAATATGACAACCTGAATGAATTAAGGTATTTTATCGTACATCATTGTTACGGTTCAGGTGAGTTTCGAGTGTCAATCCAGTGTGTCTGTCTGCCTGTCTGTATTGTATCTGTTTTTGCGGTAAACCTACAAATCTTACAATACAGAAAATAAATGAATATTTTACCACATCAACGCGAAAAATAACACTGCGATAATCATACCTTCTTTTTTTCTCTCTGTCCGTGCGTCCGTCAATTTGTTATTTTCTATGTATTTTGTGACTGTCTGTCTTTGTTTGTCTGACTATTTATCTGCTTATACTTGTGTCTCAACTGATTTGTCTCTGTTGGAGCCCTGTAGGTTTGTCTGTCTGAAATTCTTGACTTTATCTGTCTGTCAGAATGTCTTGGTTATCTGTCTGTCTGTCTGTCTGTCTGTCAATATGTCCTGGTTCTCTGTCTGTCTGTCTGTCTGTCTTGGTTCTCTGTCTGTCTGTCTGTCTGTCTGTCTGTCTGTCTGTCTGTCTGTCTGTCTGTCTGTCTGTCTGTCTGTCTGTCTGTCTGTCTGTCTTGGTTCTCTGTCTGTCTGTCTGTGTGTTTTGGTTCTCTGTCTGTCTGTCGGTGTGTCTTGGTTCTCTGTCTGTCTGTCTGTCTGTCTGTCTGTTTATCAGTCTGTCCGTTTGTCTTGACTCTGTCAGTCTGCCTGTTTTGATTTTTCCTCGGTTGTGTAAGTGTTTTACGCATCCTTCCGTCTGGTATATTTGAAAAATTAAAGACAGGCACAGATATTTTTAACATAGAGGTCCGTTTGCTACGAGTGGACCGGCTACCCATCTTAGTTTTCGCTTACAACACAAACAATTAACAGACATCTAACATTAGGTACCCATTGATATTTCCTCCAGTGTCTTGGCAATTTATAAATTCTTGAATATTGAAAATCAAAACAACATTGGCTGCTCCGGTTATTGTTTTAGCCTTACGTAAGATGAAATCGCAAAGCTTTCTCTCTTTGCGTTCTTGCTTGAAACACGCTCCATCGCATTCCGTAATAAGCTGTCTGTATATATATGAAATCGAACATGAGTTATTCCAACTCAAACTATATCATATAAAAACAGCTACATTGATACTTCAGGGAAACCATCTGTATTTTGTCATTAAATATTCAACACATTACAAAATATAAAGCATTGTTCCTAGAGATCCATGTCGCGCCTGACTGAATTGATAATACATAGTCTGATGGGTTTTTGTCGATAAAACACTGTTTTGATTTTATCCCTCCTCTATGTCGTTCCTGTGTATGATCCATTATTTTCTAGCGATCAGCGATTTATTTTTGAAAAGAGGCAACCAAATTGTATGGTATTGTTTGTGCTCTTTTAGCGTTGATTTTGACATTTTCCATCAAGCTTTTTATTTTTAATTCGCTGAAGCATGGACAACAAATATGGTATTTCCTAATGGTGAGGTTAGACCTCAATCATAAGGGGAAGGAAACTAAATACAATAATATAACATCGATGTTTATCTTTTCAATATTTAAACAGAGCTTGTGGATTTTTAGAGCACTACCGTGTTACTTTATTCATATAGTCTCCCTAATGTATTGCATTGCCATTTTATATCCCTACCAAATGTAGGTGGCATTCATATTAACTATGAATGTCATGACTAACGTCATCATTATGATGACGTCATAGTTGTAAACAAATATTTCAACAAAATACTGAATTTTGATCAATAAATATTTGTTTTATGATATTAAAATATTTAAGATGTTAGCATATGTATTGAACTGTTTTCAGTATGCATGCTAAGGAAAAAAGAAGGAATTTGAAAGTCCCAGTTGGCATTCAAATGTACTATGATTGCCAGTTGAATGAACGTCAATGCTAACGACGATTTTCATTGGTTTACACATTGATAGAGTTCTGTACACTGTAGGCCGTGAAATGATTTCGCATGTTACTGCAATTCTTATAACCAGATGCTATTGTGCTTCTTGCTACCGAATATGACGTAACGCCGACATATAACGGAAGTAATATACATTTTTTGCCTGCATGGAAATATCACCGGACTGACACGGTTCGTCCTCCAGAAAATTCACGCAACAAAGTATGCCATAGTACTCTAGTGAACTTGTTCTTTTAGTGAATAAATACCTAGTAAGAACTTAAGGGAGAAAGGACTTTGAAAACAATGACAAAACTGAGTTGAACAATAAAAAGAATCATACCGGGGTTTGTTTAGGGTATTTTTTTTTTCTTTAAAACTCCCGATTTTTCACTTTCGACATATTTTATCGTGTCTTCTCCATACATTGTATACCTACTCGGCATTATGTCAGCGTCCTGTTCCCTGTGAAATGTTGACAATCATGCGGTGACAACATATGTGCCTTCAATGGAGCTGTCCATTGGGGACACGCACGCGCGCAGAAAGCACACGAGCGTGTAAATATAACTGATTACGGTTAATTGTCGGCAATTTTCGCCCTTTCCCTTCATTAACGCGATGTTTGCAAAGAATTCCCCGGATCACTGTTCAGTTTGGATATTGTCTTTACCGCAAGCTTATCCCCTTCCGGGAATGATTATACAGTTTAATTCAATGTAGCTCGGCTGTGATCGAGGCCGTTGTATGTTTACATTTTGCACGTTGGCTTCCGTCAATGAAAATCGACTTATTCTACAGTTTATTAGATGGAACGGACTCCCTGTTGTGTTATGTAAATTCGGTATCGAATCTAGTTATATATGTCCAAATCAAGGCCTGTCTGCTGTATCTAATTTCAGGATTCGCCCTGAACCGGTATACATGACTATAGGTCGGGGAAAAGTGCCGACGGATTTACGCTAGAATCTCGGGCAGATGAGATCAGGATTGCAAATGGCTGAAGGACGCCTATAACCCTGCGTTTGCATAGAATCAGCGTTAGAAATAAAAGTATACCCAAGTCACGAAGTTGCATCTTTTTCATTCATTGGTGGTAGCTCCTCACAGGAAAATAGGCATTGATCAGTTTATTCAGTATAAAATATTAATACTCTCGCCTGACGAGTCTAGTTGGCCCACCAGCTTCATTTCAATTGCTAATGCGAATGAAATCTGAATTGCACTCACAAATTTTGCATAACACAGAATGCTAACCGGAAAAGACACATTTTCATTGTTGGCGGCGACTGGGATGGAGTTTGGGTGAGGCAATCCTGGTCATTTCTTGTTGTTAGTGTCCAGATGGACTTACAACAGAACAGGTGTTTTAAAACAGTTTAAACCTATCGTCTTTAAAAGTCTATCTGACACACTTAGTGGTCGGGGGTAATGGCGTTACTCTCACTCAGTATGTGCGTTCACGTCTAAGGCTAACCTGATCAACCAAGCGATTCACGTATCTGGAGATTTATCACAGAGGATACGATGGTCAAGAGGAACTGGACTTTGTAGTTGGTCACTGTCACAAGGGATGGCCATGTTGTTGCCCAAGTCACGGCGAATTATACAGTTACGGTGAGTATACCTCTCTGCCCGGATCATCCCTCTAGCTTCGTAATTTATGAGGCTATGCTCGTGAAATGTATTCATCATGCGTAACTTTCATTGCTGAAACGAGCTAAAAGGCACGCTGCTTCGGTTACAACTGCACAGTACATGTCGAAACATACTCATAGCTAAATTAAAATTTGTTCTTAAATTCACAGTGCGCATGCGCACATACCTATTCTAAGTTTGTAAAAGTCATTCGCCTGATTTACCTGAGAGCGGTTCTTAAAAGCCTTGTCATCTTAACAGTTTACTCCAGAACTGTTTTTCCTTATATGTTAAATGATGAAGTCTATAGCGTAAGCTCCATATTTTGGGAAATTCGAATCTTGATTGTAAATATGTATGAAAACATTGTAATGCAAGCAAAAAATATTTTTCATACATTCTTAGACATTTATTGAGGAATTAACATTAAAAGAATACATGCTGACAAATACTTAAAAAACATGTATAGCTGAGACATGTGCGTCTGATTGATATTCAGGTTGTAATCTGTACAAGTATATATATGGATATCATATTTTGGAATACTATAAACATTTTGTCGTTTGAATATAATTAGATAACATATTGATATCATTTTTTTATTAAATTTTAATCATTCACAAGCTGTAGTAAAATATTTAAATCATCATTAAAACTAATGACTATAAATCGCCTGTATATGAACGTTATTATATAAACATATCATTTTAATAAATTTACTCTTTAATTTTTTTCATCAAAATATGTTAAGCACATGCAGGTAAATATAACAGGATACCTTACGTTGCATGTATTTTAACGGATTTAAGGAAAAAGTACTGTACGTTATAAAATAAAATAGTAAATTATGTCATATTTTTTTAAACTACTGTACTTCATGTACTATAACAGTACTGTATGTCATGAACTAAAACAGTACTGTACGTCATGTACTTTGACAGAACTGTACGGCATGTACTAAAACAGTACTGTACGTCATGTACTTTGACACTGCTGTACGTCATGTACTTTGACACTGCTGTACGTCCTGTGTTTTAACAGTACTGTACGTCATGTACTTTGACAGAACTGTACGTCATGTACTATAACAGTACTGTATGTCATGTACTTAAACAGTACTGTACGTCATGTGCTTTAACACTGCTGTACGTCATGTACAATAACAGTACTGTACGTCATGTGCTTTGACAGAACTGTACGGCATGTGATTTGACAGTACTGTACGTCATGTGCTTTAACAGTACTGTACGTCATGTACTTTGACATAACTGTACTTCATGTATTTAAACAGTACTGTACGTCATGTACTTTGACAGAACTGTACCTCATGTATTTTGACAGAACTGTACTTCATGTATTTTAACAGTACTGTACGCCATGTACTTTAACAGTGCTGTACGTCATGTATTTTAACACTGCTGTACGCCATGTACTTTAACAGTACTGTACGCATATACTTTAACAGTGCTGTACGTCATGTACTTTAACAGTACTGTACGGCATGTACTTTAACAGTACTGTACGCATATACTTTAACAGTGCTGTACGTCATGTACTTTGACAGAACTGTACTTCATGTATTTTAACAGTACTGTACGTCATGTACTTTAACACTGCTGTACGTCATGTATTTTGACAGAACTGTATGTCATGTACTTAAACAGATTTGTAAGTCATGCACTTTAATAGTACTGTACGTCATGTACTTTAATAGTACTCTATGACATGTGCTTTAACAGAACTGTATGGCATGCTTTTTAACGGTTATGTACGCTATGTACTTTAACAGTGCTGTATGTCATGTACTTAAATAGTACTGTATGTCATGCACTTTAATAGTACTGTACGTCATGCACTTTAATAGTACTGTAAGTCATGCACTTTAATAGTACTGTAAGTCATGCACTTTAATAGTACTGTAAGTCATGTACTTTAACAGTGCTGTATGGCATGCTTTTTTAACGGTTATGTACGCTATGTACTTTGACAGTCTGTACACGATGTACTTTAACAATGCTGTATATATTTAATATTTTTTTTATTCATATACATATTTTCATACCCCTTACATAATTCTGGTAACTCTTTTAATACCTTCAGTAATGTTTTAGATGTTGTGCATAAAGCTTCATCCCAATATTAAAGTCAGCCTCAAGTCGTCATTTCCACTCCACAGTCAAGGTGTAAGTGTTGTGTTAAAAGCCCCATACCTGCAATAAAATTGTACATGTTGAACACCTCATTACTATAGTTATGTTTAAGATGTTGTAGTGAACACCTCATTCCTATAGTGATGTTTGATATGTTGTAGTGAACACCTCATTCCTATATTGATGTTTTAGATGTTGTAGTGAACACCTCATTCCTATAGTAATGTTTTAGATGTTGTAGTGAACACTTCATTCCTATAATAATGTTTTAGATGTTGAAGTGAACACCTCATTCCTATAGTATTGTTTGATATGTTGTAGTGAACACATCATTCCTATAGTAATGAGGTGTTCACTACAACATATCAAACATAATTATAGTAATGTTTTAGATGTTGTAGTGAACACCTCATTCCTATAGTAATGTTTAGATGTTGAACTGAACACCTCATTCCTATAGTAATGTTTTAGATGTTGTAATGAACACCTCATTCCTATAATTATGTTTGATATGTTGTAGTGAACACCTCATTCCTATAGTAATGTTTGATATGCTGAAGTGAACACCTCATTCCTATATTAATGTTTTAGATGTTGAAGTGAACACCTCATTCCTATAGTATTGTTTGATATGTGGTAATGAACACCTCATTCCTATAGTAATGTTTTAGGTGTTGTAATGAACACCTCATTCCTATAATTATGTTTGATATGTTGTAGTGAACACCTCATTCCTATAGTATTGTTTGATATGTGGTAATGAACACCTCATTCCTATAGTAATGTTTTAGGTGTTGTAATGAACACCTCATTCCTATAATTATGTTTGATATGTTGTAGTGAACACCTCATTCCTATAGTATTGTTTGATATGTGGTAATGAACACCTCATTCCTATAGTAATGTTTTAGGTGTTGTAATGAACACCTCATTCCTATAATTATGTTTGATATGTTGCAGTGAACACCTCATTCCTATAGTAATGTTTTAGATGTGGAAGTGAACACCTCATTCCTATAGTAATGTTTTAGATATTGAAGTGAACACCTCATTCCTATAGTAATGTTTTAGATGTGGTAGTGAACACCTCATTCCTATAGTAATGTTTTAGAGGTTGTAGTGAACACCTCATTCCTGTAGTATTGTTTTAGATGTTGTAGTGAACACCTCATTACTATAGGAATGAGGTGTTCACTACAACATCTTAAACATTACTATAGGAATGATACGTCAATTCAACATATCAAACATTACTATAGGAATGATGTGTTCACTACAACATCTAAAACATTACTATAGGAAGGAGGTGACAACCACATCTAAAACATTACTATAGGAATGAAGTGTTAACTACAACATATCAAACATTACTATAGGAATGATACGTCAATTCAACATATCAAACATTACTATAGGAATGAGGCGTCATAATACTATAGGAATGAGGTGTTCACTACAACATATCAAACATTACTACAGGAATGAGGTGTTCACTACAACCTCTAAAACATTACTATAGGAATGAGGTGTTCATTAAAACATCTAAAACATTACTATAGGAATGAGGTGACAACTACATCTAAAACATTACTATAGGAATGAGGTGACAACCACATCTAAAACATTACTATAGGAATGAAGTGTTAACTACAACATATCAAACATTACTATAGGAATGATACGTCAATTCAACATATCAAACATTACTATAGGAATGAGGGGTTCACTACAACATCTAAAACATTACTATAGGAATGGGGTGTTCATTACAACATCTAAAACATTACTATAATTATGTTTGATATGTTGTAGTGAACACATCATTCCTATAGTAATGTTTGATATGTTGAAGTGAACACCTCATTCCTATATTAATGTTTTAGATGTTGTAGTGAACACCTCATTCCTATAGTAATGTTTGATATGCTGAAGTGAACACCTCATTCCTATATTAATGTTTTAGATGTTGAAGTGAACACCTCATTCCTATAGTAATGTTTTAGAGGTTGTAGTGAACACCTCATTCCTGTAGTATTGTTTTAGATGTTGTAGTGAACACCTCATTCCTATAGTAATGGTTGATATGTTGAAGTGAACACCTCATTCCTATAGTAATGTTTTAGGTGTTGTAATGAACACCTCATTCCTATAATTATGTTTGATATGTTGTAGTGAACACATCATTCCTATAGTAATGTTTGATATGTTGAAGTGAACACCTCATTCCTATATTAATGTTTTAGATGTTGAAGTGAACACCTCATTCCTATAGTAATGTTTTAGAGGTTGTAGTGAACACCTCATTCCTGTAGTATTGTTTTAGATGTTGTAGTGAACACCTCATTCCTATAATAATGTTTTAGATGTTGTAGTGAACACTTCATTCCTATAGTAATGTTTGATATGTGGTAGTGAACACCTCATTCCTATAATAATGTTTTAGATGTTGTAATGAACACCTCATTCCTATAGTAATGTTTGATATGTGGTAGTGAACACCTCATTCCTATAATAATGTTTTAGATGTTGTAATGAACACCTCATTCCTATAGTAATGTTTTAGATGTTGTAGTGAACACCTCATTCCTATAGTATTATGACACCTCATTCCTATAGTAATGTTTTAGATGTTGTAGTGAACACCTCATTCCTATAGTAATGTTTTAGATGTTGAATTGATGTATCATTACTATAGTAATGTTTGATATGTTGTAGTGACACCTTATTCCTATAGTAATGTTTGATATGTTGTAGTGAACACCTCATTCCTATAGTAATGTTTTAGATGTTGTATTGAACACCTCATTCCTATAGTAATGTTTTAGATGTTGTAGTGAACACCTCATTCCTATAGTAACGTTTGATATGTTGAAGTGACGTATCATTCCTATAGTAACGTTTTAGATGTTGTGGTGAACACCTCATTTCTATAGTAATGTTTTAGATGTTGAATTGACGTATCACTCCTAAAGTAATGTTTAAGATGTTGCAGTGAACACCTCATTCCTATAGTAATGTTTGATATGTTGTAGTGACCACCTCATTCCTATAATAATGTTTTAGATGTGGTAGTGAACACCTCATTCCTATAATAATGTTTTAGATGTTGTAGTGAACACCTCATTTCTATAGTAATGTTTTAGATGCTGAATTGACGTATCATTCCTATAGTAATGTTTGATATGTTGTAGTGCACACCTCATTCCTATAATAATGTTTTAGATGTGGTAGTGAACACCTCATTCCTATAGTAATGTTTGATATGTTGAAGTGACGTATCATTCCTATAGTAACGTTTTAGATGTTGTAGTGAACACCTCATTTCTATAGTAATGTTTTAGATGTTGAATTGACGTATCACTCCTAAAGTAATGTTTAAGATGTTGCAGTGAACACCTCATTCCTATAGTAATGTTTGATATGTTGAAGTGAACACCTCATTCCTATATTAATGTTTTAGATGTTGAAGTGAACACCTCATTCCTATAGTAATGTTTGATATGTTGTAGTGAACACCTCATTCCTATATTAATGTTTTAGATGTTGAAGTGAACACCTCATTCCTATAGAAATGTTTTAGATGTTGTAGTGAACACCTCATTCCTATAGTAATGTTTTAGATGTTGAAGTGAACATCTCATTCCTATAGAAGTGTTTTAGATGTTGTAGTGAACACCTCATTCCTATAGTAATGTTTGATATGTTGTAGTGAACACCTCATTCCTATAGAAATTTTTTAGATGTTTTAGTGAACACCTCATTCCTATAGTAATGTTTTAGATGTTGTAGTGAACACCTCATTCCTATAGAAATGTTTTAGATGTTTTAGTGAACACCTCATTCCTATAGTAATGTTTGATATGTTGAAATGAACACCTCATTCCTATAGTGATGTTTTAGATCTTGTAGTGAACACCTCAATTCTATAGTTATGTTTTAGATGTTGTAATGAAAGCCGAACTCTAGAACTCTTTGTTGAGATCCTGTGGTCACTGAGCCAGCACAGTACTCGGCCTAGACACCATGCTAGGTGTCACGAAGAGAGATAAGTCCATTTGTTTTGTTATCATCCGATCGCTATCAATCATTGACGAACCCGTAAACATATATCGCATGGGAATAATAAAATATCACTTTCTACCCTGCACTCTAAAATATTTATTCCCTACAAAACAACTCAACCTTAGCCATTGCTCTCTATGTCTGTCACTAGTGTTTGACTTTGTGCATGTGTGTTTGGGGAAGGGAAATAGAGATATTTATTTGTAACTCTCGTTGTTGCACAACTCGCAACCAATAAGATGAGTGAAATAGCTGGTAGCTAATGTATTTGTTGTATTGGAGTAAGTTAATGCGCTTTCATTAAGTGTTAAGGTTTTGATGGTGAAGCCTGCACAGTGTTTGCGTGGTAGATGATTTTAAGATAGCCGATCTTAACTCACCTGTATATAATCACGTTGGTTGCTGATGAAATAAAGTTGTTGAACAAACATTATTACAGACCACGTAGTATAGCATTGTTGGCTTTATCGTTTATATTTTGTCATATCAAATATTTGTCATCAAGGTAAATAATGATAAACATGTTTTAAAATCACGGAAACCTTTCGTGCAAAAACTTATTGATATCTGAACAAAAGAATAGCAATACTATTTTATTTGGGTTCATATTTGAAAACGTAAAAAGGATATTTTTGAAAGGATAGCAAAATCGGTCAAGCTGATGGAAGTAAAAATATGCTTAGTATGTCGGGTGAATCCATCAATGCATCTGGGCGACAAAGGCGTACAGGTAGAAACTGAGGCAAAAAATGCTGGTGTTCAGTCGCCTGAATAGGAAAGTCCAAATTGATAGAAACAGAGTTAGGAAGGGATGCAAATGAATTGATAAAATATATTGTTCTTGTTATCATTGTATAAACCCTAGCACTGGAAGAATAGATTGATTCGAACAATGACTGAGAGGACAATTAACGAAATGAAAATTAAATTGTCAAATTTGACACCATTTTAATATTGCTATCTTTGATAAACCCAATCGATACTTGACACTGAGATGGCAATCATGTATTTGAAAATATCGATCTATTTCATCTTGAAAAAATAAAGAGAGAAAGAAAGAAACTAAATTTGAAAAGCGTTTATTTCAGTCAACGGTGTGTAATTATCTGTTTTAAAAAAGTATTATCAATGCTGTCCCAATCATATTTCTACCTATTAAACAATATGCATTTCGCACATTGTCGTTCCTGAAAAACCTACCCTACCTTCGAACTTTTAAATTGTAAACTAAATTATTGCTTTCTTACTTCCCACTACTGTAATTTTTTGCCAGGACCTCTAACCATTGTCCTTGGACTATTGATCATTGTGTGTCCATATCTAAATAGTGGAGTCAAGCAATATCCAAGGTGTCTCAGTGTAGGTCAAATTTTCTATCTCATATTATTTAAATTTCTATCAGTATATGTCTAACAGTATATCAGTTCTTGTTAAAGTTATCTTAGTTTATGAGCTCTGTAGCATATAAGACAAAGCACTAGGGTATCTGTAAACCTATTACTGGGGTTTCTGTACACCTATTACTGGGGTATCTGTACACCTATTACTGGGGTATCTGTACACCTATTACTGGGGTATTTGTACAACTATTACTGGGGTATCTGTACACCTACTACTGGGGTATCTGTACACCTATTACTGGGGTTTCTGTACACCTAATACTTGGGTTTCTGTACACCTATTGTTGGGATTTCTGTACACCTACTACTGGGGTTTCTGTAAACCTATTACTGGGGTATCTGTACACCTATTATTGGGATTTCTGTACATCTATTACTGGGGTATCTGTACACATATTACTGGATTATCTGTACACCTATTCATGGCGTATCTGTACACCTATTACTGGGTTATCTGTACACCTATCACTCGAGTATCTGTACACCTATTACTGGGGTATCTGTACACCTATTACTGGAGTATCTGTACACTTATTACTGGGGTATATGTACACCAATTACTTGGATATGGGTACCCCTATTACTGGGGTATCTGTACACCTATTACTTGGATATATGTACCCCTATTACTGGGGTATCAGTACACCTATTACTGGAGTATCTGTACACCTATTACTGGGATTTCTGTACACCTACTACTGGGGTTTCTGTAAACCTATTACTGGGGTATCTGTACACCTATTATTGGGATTTCTGTACATCTATTACTGGGGTATCTGTACACCTACTACTGGGGTATCTGTACACCTATTACTGGGGTTTCTGTACACCTAATACTTGGGTTTCTGTACACCTATTATTGGGATTTCTGTACACCTACTACTGGGGTTTCTGTAAACCTATTACTGGGGTATCTGTACACCTATTATTGGGATTTCTGTACATCTATTACTGGGGTATCTGTACACATATTACTGGATTATCTGTACACCTATTCATGGCGTATCTGTACACCTATTACTGGGTTATCTGTACACCTATCACTCGAGTATCTGTACACCTATTACTGGGGTATCTGTACACCTATTACTGGAGTATCTGTACACTTATTACTGGGGTATATGTACACCTATTACTTGGATATGGGTACCCCTATTACTGGGGTATCTGTACACCTATTACTTGGATATATGTACCCCTATTACTAGGGTATCTATACACCTATTACTGGAGTATCTGTACACCTATTACTGGGATTTCTGTACACCTATTTCTTGGGTATCTGTACACATATAACTGTGATATCTGTACACCTATTACTGGGATATCTGAGCACCTATTACTGGAGTATCTGTACACCTATTACTGGGGTATCTGTACAACTATAAACTGGATATCTGTACACCTATTACTACGGTATCTGTACACCTGTTACTAGGGTATCTGTACACTTATTACTGGGGTATCTGTACACCAATAAACTGGATATCTGTACACCTATAACTATGGTATCTGTACACCTATTAATAGGGTATCTGTACACCTTTTACTGGAGTATCTGTACACCTATAAACTGGATATCTGTACACCTATTACTAGGGTATCTGTACACCTATTACTGCAGAATCTGTAGACCTATTATTGGGAAATCTGAGCACCTGTCACTAGGCTATCTTTACACCTATTACTGGGCTATCTGTACACCTATTACTGGGGTTTCTGTACACCTGTTACTGGGATACCTGTACACATATTACTGGGGTATCTGTACACCTATTGATAGGGTTTCTGTAAACCTGTCACTGGGGTTTCTGTACACCTATTAATAGGGTATCTGTACACCTACTACTGGGGTTCCTGTACACCAACTACTGGGGTTTCTGTACACCGATTACTAGGGTATCTGTACACCTATTACTGGGGTATCTGTGCACCTATAAACTGGATATCTGTACACATATTACTGGGGTATCTGTACAGCTATTACTGGGATTTCTGTACACCTATTACTGGGATATCTGTACACATATTACTGGGGTTTCTATACACTTATTACCGGGATATCTGTACACATATTACTGGGGTATCTGTACAGCTATTACCGGGGTATCTGTACAACTATTACTGGGGTTTCTGTACATCTATTACTGGGGTATCTGTACAACTATTACTGGAGTATCTGTACACCTATTACTGGGGTATCTGTACACCTATTACTGGGGTATCTGTACACCTATTACTAGGGTATCTGTACACCTAATACTGAGGTATCTGTACACCTTTTACTGGAGTATCTGTACACCAAATACTGGGGTTTCTGTACACCTATTACTTGGATATAGGTACCCCTATTACTGGGATACCTGTACACATATTACTGAGGTATCTGTACACCTATTACTGGGGTATCTGTACACCTATTACTGGGGTATCTGTACAACTATTACTGGAGTATCTGTACACCTATTACTGGGGTATCTGTACACCTAATACTGAGGTATCTGCACACCTTTTACTGGAGTATCTGTACACCTAATACTGGGGTTTCTGTACACCAATTACTGGAAAATCTGTACACCTATTACTTGGATATAGGTACCCCTATTACTGGGATACCTGTACACCTATTACTGAGGTATCTGTACACCTATTACTGAGGTATCTGTACAACTATTACTGGAGTATCTGTACACCTATTACTGGGGTATCTGTACACCTATTACTGGGGTATCTGTACACCTATTACTGGGGTATCTGTGCACCTATAAACTGGATATCTGTACACCGATTAATGCAGAATCTGTAGGCTTATTATTGGGAAATCTGAGCACCTGTCACTGAGCTATCTGTACACCTACTACTGGGCTATCTGTACACCTATTACTGGGGTTTCTGTACACCTATTACTGGGATATCTGTACGCATATTACTAGGGTATCTGTACAGCTATTACCGGGGTTTCTGTACAACTATTACTGGGGTTTCTGTACACTATTAATAGGGTATCTGTACACCTACTACTGGGGTTCCTGTACACCAACTACTGGGGTTTCTGTACACCGATTACTAGGGTATCTGTACACCTATTACTAGGAGCTATCTGTACACCTATTACTGGGCTATCTGTACACCTATTACTGGGGTATCTGTACAACTATTACTGGGGTTTCTGTACATCTATTACTGGGGCATCTGTACAACTATTACTGGAGTATCTGTACACCTGTCACTGAGCTATCTGTACACCTATTACTGGGATATCTGAACACCTGTTACTGGGATATCTGAACACATATTACATGGGTATCTGTAATCCTATTACCGGTGTATCTGTACAACTATTACTGGGATATCTGAGCACCTGTCACTGGGTTATCTGTACACCCAATACTGGGGTATCTGTACACCTGTTACTTGGGTATCTGTACACCTATACACTGGATATCTGTACACCTATTACTAGGGTATTTGTACACCTATTACTGCAGAATCTGTAGACCTATTATTGGGAAATCTGAGCACCTGTCACTGGGCTATCTGTACACCTATTACTGGGCTATCTGTACACCTATTACTGGAGTATCCGTACACCTATTACTGGGCTATCTGTACTCCTATTACTGGGGTTTCTGTACAACTGTTACTGGGATACCTGTACACATATTACTGGGGTATCTGTACACCTTTTACTGGGGTATCTGTACACCTTTTACTGGGGTGTCTGTACACCTTTTACTGGAGTATCTGTACACCAATTACTGGAAAATCTGTACACCTATTACTTTGATATAGGTGCCCCTATTACTGGGGAATCTGTACACCTATTACTGGGGGATCTGTACACCTATTACTAGGGTTCTGTACACCTGTTACTGGGGTATCTGTACACCTAATACTGAGGTATCTGTACACCTTTTACTGGGGTATCTGTACACCTTTTACTGGGGTGTCTGTACACCTTTTACTGGAGTATCTGTACAACTAATACTGGGGTTTCTGGACACCTAGTACTGGAAAATCTGTACACCTATTACTTGGATAATACTGAGGTATCTGTACACCTATTACTGGAAAATCTGTACACCTATTACTTTGATATAGGTGCCCCTATTACTGGGGAATCTGTACACCTATTACTGGGGGATCTGTACACCTATTACTAGGGTTCTGTACACCTGTTACTGGGGTATCTGTACACCTAATACTGAGGTATCTGTACACCTTTTACTGGGGTGTCTGTACACCTTTTACTGGAGTATCTGTACAACTAATACTGGGGTTTCTGTACACCTATACCTATACACTGGATATCTGTACACCTGTTACTAGGGTATCTGTACACCTAATACTGAGGTATCTGTACACCTTTTACTGGAGTATCTGTACAACTAATACTGGGGTTTCTGTACACCTATACCTATACACTGGATATCTGTACACCTGTTACTAGGGTATCTGTACACCTATTTCTTTGTTATCTGTACACATATAACTGTGATATCTGTACACATATTACTGCAGAATCTGTACACCTATTACTGGAGTATCTGTACACCATTACTGGGGTATCTGTGCACCTATAAACTGGATATCTGTACACCTATTACTAGGGTTCTGTACACCTGTTACTGGGGTATCTGTACACCTATTGATAGGGTTTCAGTAAACCTGTCACTGGGATTTCTGTACACCTATTACTGGGCTATCTGTCCACCTAATACTAGGGTATCTGTACACCTGTTACTAGGGTATTTGTACACCTATTGCTGCAGAATCTGTAGACCTATTACTGGGATATCTGAGCACCTGTCACTGAGCTATCTGTACACCTGTCACTGAGCTATCTGTACACCTGTGTACACCTGTTACTTGGGTATCTGTACACCTATACACTGGATATCTGTACACATATTACTAGGGTATTTGTACACCTATTACTGCAGAATCTTTGGATATAGGTACCCCTATTACTGGGGTATCTGTACAACTATTACTAGGGTATCATATTACTGCAGAATCCGTACACCTATTACTGGAGTATCTATACACCTATTACTGGGGTATCTGTACACCTAATACTGAGGTATCTGTACACCTTTTACTGGAGTATCTGTACAACTAATACTGGGGTTTCTGTACACCTATTACTGGAAAATCTGTACACCTATTACTTGGATATAGGTGCCCCTATTACTAGGGTATCTGTACACCTATTACTGGGGTAACTGTACACCTATTAATAGGGTATATGTACACCTATGACTGGGGTTTCTGTACACCTATTAACACCTTATACTGAGGTATCTGTACAGCTATTACCGGGGTATCTGTACAACTATTACTGGAGTATCTGTACACCTATTACTGGGATTTCTGTACACCTATTACTGGGCTATCTGTACACCTATTACTAGGGTATCTGTACACCTATTACTAGGGTATCTGTACACCTTTTTCTTGGTTATCTGTACACATATAACTCTGATATCTGTACACCTATTACTGCAGAATCTGTAGACCTATTACTGGGATATCTGAGCACCTGTCACTGAGCTATCTGTACACCTATTACTGGGATATCTGAACACCTGTTACTGGGATATCTGAAAAGATATTACTGCGGTATCTGTACACCTATTACCGGTGTATCTGTACAACTATTACTGGGATATCTTAGCACGTGTCACTGGGTTATCTGTACACCCAATACTGGGGAATCTGTACACCTGTTACTGGGGTTTCTGTACACCTATTACTGGAGTATCTGTACACCTATTACTAGGGTATCTGTACACATATTACTAGGGTATCTGTATACCTATTTCTTGGTTATCTGTACACATATAACTGTGATATCTGTACACCTTTTACTGCAGAATCTGTAGACCTATTACTGGGATATCTGAGCACCTGTCACTGAGCTATCTGTACACCTGTCACTAAGCTATCTGTACACATATTACTGGGGTATCTGTACACCTGTTACTGGGATATCTGAAAACATATTACTGGGGTATCTGTACACTTATTACCGCTGTATCTGTACAACTATTACTGGGATATCTGAGCACGTGTCACTGGGTTATCTGTACGCCCAATACTGGGGTATCTGTTCACCTGTTACTGGGCTATCTGTACACCTATTACTTGGTTATCTGTACACCTATTACTTGGTTATCTGTACACCTATTACTGGAGTATCTGTACACCTATTACTGGGGTATCTGTACACCTACCACTGGAGTATATGTACACCTATTACTGGGGTATCTGTACACCTATTACTGGGGTATCTGTACACCTATTACTAGGGTATCTGTCCACCTATTACTGGGGTCTCTGTACACCTAATACTGGGGTATCTGTACACCTATTACTAGGGTTCTGTACACCTGTTACTGGGGTCTCTGTACACCTATTACTGGGGTATCTGTTCACCTATTACTAGGGTATCTGTCCACCTATTTCTTGGGTATCTGTACACCTATTACTGGGGTATCTGTACACCTATTACTAGGGTATCTGTACACCTGTTACTGGGGTATCTGTACACGAATTACTAGGGTATCTGTACATCTTTTACTGGAGTATCTGTACACCTATTAATAGGGGGTCTGTACACCTGTTACTGGGGTATCTGTACACCTATTACTGGAGTATCTGTACACCTATTACTGGGGTATCTGTACACGAATTACTAAGTTATCTGTACATCTTTTACTGGAGTATCTGTACACCTATTAATAGGGTATTTGTACACCTATTACTGGATTATCTGTACAACTATTACTGGGGTATCTTTACGCCTATTACTGAAGTATCTGTACACCTATTACTGGAGTATCTGTACACCTATTAATGTGGTATCTTTACACCTATTACTGGGGTATCTGTACAACTATTACTAGGGTATCTGTACACCTTTTACTGGAGTATCTGTATACCTATTAATGTGGTATCTTTACACCTATTACTGGAGTATCTGTACACCTATTACTAGGGTATCTTTACACCTATTACTGGGGTATTTGTACACGAATTACTAAGTTATCTGTACATCTTTTACTGGAGTATCTGTACACCTATTAATAGGGGATCTGTACACCTGTTACTGGGGTATCTGTACACATATTACTTGGGTATCTGTACACCTGTTACTGGGGTATCTGTACTCCTATTACTTGGGTATCTGTACACCTGTTACTGGGGTATCTGTCCACCAATTACTAGGGTATCTGTACATCTTTTACTGGAGTATTTGTACACCTATTAATAGGGTATTTGTACACCTATTACTGGATTATCTGTACAACTATTACTGGGGTATCTTTACGCCTATTACTGAAGTATCTGTACACCTATTACTGGAGTATCTGTACACCTATTACTAGGGTATCTGTACACCTGTTACTGGGGTATCTGTACACCTATTACTTGGGTATCTGTACACCTGTTACTGGGGTATCTGTACACCAATTACTAGGGTATCTGTACATCTTTTACTGGAGTATTTGTACACCTATTAATAGGGTATTTGTACACCTATTACTGGATTATCTGTACAACTATTACTGGGGTATCTTTACGCCTATTACTGAAGTATCTGTACACCTATTACTGGAGGATCTGAACACCTATTAATGAGGTATCTTTACACCTATTACTGGGGTATCTGTACACCTATTACTTGGGAATCTGTACACCTGTTACTGGGGTATCTGTACACCAATTACTAGGGTATCTGTACATCTTTTACTGGAGTATTTGTACACCTATTAAGTATCTGTACACCTATTACTAGGGTATCTGTACACCTATTACTGGAGTATCTGTAAACCTGTTACTAGGGTATCTTTACACTTATTAATAGGGTATCTGTACACCTATTACTAGGGTATCTGTACACCTATTACTGGAGTATCTGTGCACCTATCACTCGAGTATCGAGTATATTTGTTCATCTACTATTTGATTATCTGTACTCTGTACACCTATTCGAGGGGATATTTAATATGTACACTTATTACCAGAGTATCTGTACATTTATGAGTTGAATACTGTTCACCTTGAAATGTAGTAGTTAACCTGTACAACTGTTTTTAAAATATCTGTACATATTGTTTTGTAGTTATTTCGAAAATATCATGTTATCTTATAGTGGCGATATATTCCCTTTCAGACTCTTATTTACATAGTGAGATAGTTTGCACCGTCTGTAATGCAGGTACCAGTCAACTCCAGTACTATCCTTACGTTTATGTTCCAATTTTGAGGATACTATCTTCGGGGTGTGTGCCCTTGTACATTTTAAGTGAACCAGATAATCCCAGGGTGCTTCGTTTTTGTACATTTTCTGCATTTTATTCGATAGCGACTTTTGATAGCATCTCATACCACAGTGGAGTGTTATCTGCTTCAGGCAGACGACGGGAGAACAACCTGCGACAAGGATGACTTTAACATTAAAAAAATCACCGAGGCGTACGATTACAAAAGCAGTAGACCATTCAATATTGCTATCTAAAATGTTTACTTCTATCGTCGTAATAAAAGTTGTATGGATTGACAATGTGAGCTCCATAGTACTTATTACCTGTTCAGTGATATAGGTATCAGGCAACCGCTTGTATCTACCACATGGGGAACGTATATACCTGACATGTCAACTTACACATTGTATCACCAGGTTTCATGTTCCATTTAAATATTTTTTTCCATAAACATTTGTATACGAAATACAACTAAGATATTATATAAGTTTAGCGTATAAATACAAATAGACAGAAAATAGTTTTTTCCTTTTTATTTATTTTAGTAAATGCAGGTAACCAATTATCAAGCTGGTCGTTGGAGAACGAGTCTGGTGGTGGTACTCTAATGTTTAACACTGTCACACTAGCACCCTGATGATTACCGGCGTGGAAATATGATAAGGTTTCATATATGTTCACATCAAGACAGGCTACACGGGACTAGGTGCAGCAGAGCTTGCACGTCGAATGTTAGCCATGGCTAAATGCTTCACTATATCAGTATACCGTCCAAGTTGTGAACAAATTCGACAATTTTATATTTATATTTGAATAGAATGAAGAAAAAAATGTGTTCAAGTCTGTTGCACATCAATTTAATCAAAATGGCAATACCAAATCGTTAAAAGATGTAACCGCTATTAATAAAAAGCTTGTTAACATTTGTTTAACAGCTAAAAGCTAGCTAGAAACGATAAACCATCGACGATCAAGACTTACAGCCGATTGTAGGACAAGTCTAAGATCTCACGTGGGAATCAGGATAAGAACCACACGAAAAACCTGTAGTAACAAAATAAAGAATCAAAAGTAGAAGACCCCCTCCCCCCTCACTATGGAACAGTGATCAACGGAACAAGATTGCGAATCAATGGAAACAAGTTAAGAACAATTTCAAAACACAATTTAGAACCACTGGTAACAAACAGCTTAGGAAACGTTTTTAACAACTACTAAATCAGGTGTGGAACCATTTAAACCAATATTTAAAATCATAGGTAAACAAAATTAGGAATCATATGTAAAAGGGTTCAGAATCAAAGGAAAAGGTTTATAATCACTGGTAACATATGCAAACATCCACTGGAAATCACAAGAATACACCTTGTTACTTGTATTTACCTTTTATCGAAATATATAATGTTGCTTTTCAAATGTAATTATTGTCGAAATAAGAACCCCACAGCAGTGAGAGGATGCATTTTAATAAGATGTTATGCGTATTTTTTATAAAAATGTTAACTATCAAAATAGCAAAGATTTAATCTATAAAGCTAACTCTAGATGCTCTTCAATGTCCGGTCATATCACAAAAGCGAATCACATGATCTTAAATGTTTGTTGAACATGAAATCATTGCCGAACATTGCTTCGATGCCCCTACATCCTCCTTAATCCAGCCTAAAGAAACCCCGAAGACACAAGCTGTGCGAATGAAAACAAGAAATCACGATTTCAATCACTCTGTGTCACCCGTACCGGGGGTCCTATTGCTTTGTCAACATCTCAATGCGAACTGGAAGTTTGGCCCCAGGAAATAAATGCTACTCAGCGAAAAGATTGCAACTTGTGTCAAATCCATTAACAGTTTGGAACGCAAGCTAATGCCAGCCGAGATGATACTAGAATACAACCTTAGCGAGTGCATTGAATCCAAATTGATGAGCCTACTTTCTTCTCTTGTTTCCATGATGGAAGCGTTTGTGTACGGGTCAGGCTGTTTGTGATAGGAAGTTTTGTTATCTTCTCGGACTCCATTGCTCCGTCTTTCCTGATTCTAACAGCTAAAAACGTTTCTTTAAGCATGTTGATGATTGATTGATGTCAAGTGTTGGATGGGTTTCTTGTAATGAAATTCCGATGTTGGTTTGACACTCTCCTGTGGTGTATTGTAACGTCAAGGGTTATCCTCCGGGTATGCAGGCCAACAGGCAGCGTATTCCCTTTGGAACCAGATGACAAATACAGATAATTGATCCAAAAATAAATTGTACCAGAGTGTGCTTAAACAAATAAATAAGAGGTCACAAACTAACTGATAAATACATAAACTTAAAGTACACATCGGCGACCAGTGTAATATATACTACATTCCGGTCCGTAATTGGATGCTTAAACGCACGGGAAGTTCCAGCACATCCAATCCAGATAGGTCCGATACGATTAGTGAGTCAACAAAGTCCAGGCGTGGTTGACAGATGCAGGAGATAGGGTTTGTATATACCAAGAACATAACGGAACAAATTTGAGCTATTTCTTCTTTCACAATATTCTATACTCTTGGAATTTCTGCATTAAAAAATACTATACTGCTGGAAAAAATAGTTTCGGGTTAAGTTTACTGCTGCCATTACTGGTCTTACTTATATTTACAGTTGTATCACACTCTTCACTGTCGGAACCACTGATCTAAGTTAACTTTACAGTTGTATCACACTGCTCACTGTTGGAACCACTGACCTAAGTTAACTTTACTGTTGTATCACACTCTTCACTGTCGGAACCACTGCTCTAAGTTAACTTTACAGTTGTATCACACTCTTCACTGTTGGAACCACTG